>NC_089258.1:80147752-80420252 GCF_963930625.1 Muntiacus reevesi | reverse complement strand
CTTAGCTTAGCGCATCCCCGATTTTGTTATTTGGGGAGGACATTGCTCTAGCAGTGAAGTCAAATGCACCTTAGGAAGCATCTCTACAAACAAAGCTAGTGGAGGGGATGGAATTCCAGTTGAGCTATTTCAAACCCTAAAAGATGATGCAGTGAAAGAGCTGGACCCAATATGCCAGCAAATTTGGAAAACTCAGCAGTGGCCACAGGACTGGAAAAGGTCAGTTTTCCTTCCAATTCCAAAGAAAGGCAATGCCAAAGAATGTTAAATTGCACTCATCTCACATGCTAGCAAAGTAATGCTTAAAATTCTCCAAGCCAGGCTTCAACAGTACATGAACTGTGAACTTCCAGATGTTCAAGCTGGATTTAGAAAAGGTAGAGGAACCAGAGATCAAATTGCCAACATCCATTGGATCATTGAAAAGGCAAGAGAGTTCCAGAAAAACATCTACTTCTGCTTTATTGGCAACGTCAAAGCCTTTGCTGTGTGGATCACAACAGAATGTGGAAAATTCTTAAAGAGATGGGAATATCAGACCACCTGACCTGCCTCCTGAAAAATCTGTATGCAGGTCAAGAAGCAACAGTTAGAACTGGACATGGAACAACAGACTAATTCCAAATTGGGAAAGGAATATGTCAAGGCTGTACATTGTCACTCTGCTTATTTAACTTAAACACAGGGTACATCACGTGAAATGCTGGGCAGGATGAAGCACAAGCTGGAATCAAGATTGCCTGGAGAAATATCAATAACCACAGATATGCAGATGACACCACCTTTATGGCAGAAAGTGAAGAAGAACTAAAGAGCCTTTTGATGAAAGTGAAAGAGGAGAGTGAAAAAGCTGGCTTAAAACTCAACATTCAGAAAACTAAGAGCATGGCATCTGGTCCCATCACTTCATGGCAAATAAATGGGGAAACAAACGAAACAGTGAGAGACTTTATTTTCTTGGGCTCCAAAACCACTGCAGATGATGACTGCAGCCATGAAATTAAAAGATGCTTGCTCCTTGGAAGAAAAGCTACAACCAATTTAGACAGCATATTGAAAAGTAGAGACATTACTTTGCTAAGAAAGGCCCACCTAGTCAAAGCTATGGTTTTTCCAGTGGTCATATATGGATGTGAGGGCTGGACCATAAAGAAAGCTGAGGGCTGAAGAATTGATGCTTTTGAACTGTGGTGTTGGAGAAGACTCTTGAAAGTCTCTTGGACTGCAAGGAGATCCAACAAGTCCATCCTAAAGGAAATCAGTCCTGAATATTCATTGGAAGCACTGATGTTGAAGCTGAAACTCAGATACTTTGGCCACATGATGGAAAGAACTGACTCATATGAAAAGACCCTGACACTGGGAAAGAGTGAAGGCGGGAGGAGAAGGGAACAACAGAGGATGAGATGGTTGGATGGCATCACCGACTCGATGGACATAAGTTTGAGTAAGCTCTGGGAGTCTTGGTGATGGACAGAGAGGCCTGGCATGCTGCAGTCCATGGGGTCATAAAGAGTCAGACACAACTGAGCGACTGAACTGAATTGCTCTAGGAGAGATCCCCAGCTTTCTCCTTACTTGCTGTAAGTAATAAATCCACCTTCTCCCCATCTTTGGTTGGGTTGTGTCTATTAACTTGACAGCAGCAAGAGGCAAAACCAGGTTTCAGGCATCACTGGCACCACGTTTGCACTATAGGATCCCCGCCCACTGGGCCATTACAGATTAGAGCAGGGTGGGTCAGACAGGCAATGTCTCCCGGAGCTAAAGACCTGGGACCTAAGGGATTCGTGCTTCTTCTAGTCTGGACCTTCAGACAGAGGGAGAGTAAACTCAGGTGACGTGGCCACTGTGCACAGTGTGTGGCCTGAGAAACAGCAAAAGGAGAATGCTGGCTAGAGAGAGAGAGAGAAGGGCAGACCCTGCAGAGAGCGGCCGTGAGGGCAGTGAGGAGGCCACACTGTATTTGTGCACTTGGAGTTCGAGAGTCATCTCTTCATCCCTGTCAACAATAAGTTAGCCCGTTAATCTAAGAAAGAAATGGAAAATTTTCCTCAAGGCAAACTTGGGGATTGTAATCTGGGAAGAGCATCTCAGAAAGCCCTGAGAACTTCTCCATCTGTTCAGAGTCAAGGGTCAGTTACACACGGTTCTTGAGACAGAGGGTTGTACATCAGATGCTGTATTATTGACAGCTTACATTATCCAGACCTAAGCGTCATTGTGGTGGGTTATCATGGCCCCTTATGAGATCAAGAAGGAATGTTATCTTTAAGGAGTCATCTTGTTGGTACTGGGAGAATGTTGCTCCTTATGGCTGAGCAGGTATTCCTGCTGATGGGGGAGGTTTGGTCTATGCAGAATGCAGACGCACACTGCGCAGTGAGGGGAGGGGGAGAAGAAAGGGCAGAGAAGAATTTTGTTGTGTTTAAGCATTTCTTGTCTTGCCATAAAATAAGAAATTTTTTCACGTCGTTTATGACAGCAGTCTCATTTTTCTTAATCTAGCTTTAATTAGCTCCCTTCATACGCAGCTAAAGAGACTTTATCTTTTTCTCTTTTAGTTCAGATATGTACTGTTTGGTTAGTTTTTATCTAAGCTTTCTGTTAGCTCTCCGTATTTTGATTCCCAAATAGAATTTCTTTTTCTCCCATTCCCTACAAACTACGCTCTCCGTTTACAATGCTTTTCTGAAGTCAAATGGTACCATCTGTACGCAAAAAAGAACGTGTCCAACTTGGGTTTGCCTACCTTGAATGTTAGTCTTAATGACATCCTATCTGTATAAAGCTAAACCAAACTATTTCTGTATCTATTTTACCCAGAGAGTGTAGGGAGGAAGGCCACGGTCCTGGAGGTTGGTTCCTTTAATTCTCTTTGAGCAGATCCTGTGCTTTTCCTGAAGCTTGTATTTAGATACATCGTCTGATGCTTTTCAAAATCCATGTCTGGTCTTGAAACCAAGCAGGTCCAAGTGGGGCTCCTGGGCATGGAAGCCTTTCTGCGTCCCCTGTTTCTTGTTTGTAGGGAACAGATACCAGCTTCCATCACCTTCCCCGAGTCTCAAAGGGTAGGTTCAAACAGCTGCTCATCAGGGAAGGGATGGGATGCCGACTGAAGGTGGGAGGAGAAGGGGATGACAGAGGATGAGGTGGCTGGATGGCATCACTGAGTCGGTGGACATGAGTTTGAGTAAACTCCGGGAGCTGGTGATGGACAGGGAGGCCTGGCGTGCTGCAGTCCATGGGTTCACAAAGAGTTGGACATGACTGAGTGACTGAACTGAACTGAACTGATGAAGCATTCCTCATTCCACAGAGAAGGTCAAGATTTGATAACCTCAAGAACCACAGAGCCTCATCTGGAGACCACTTGAGGCCAGATTAAAGAAGCACAGGCCCTGCAAACACCCTGATCCTTATCAGCAGCCCCACACTTGAACCATCACCAAAAATTTCTTACTAGATTCCCCTGAGTTGGGATACAGGACATGAGCCTGCTGTGTCCCCCTTTGCCTGGCAGAGCAATAAAGCTATCCTTTTTGCTTCATCCCAAACTCTGTCTCTGAGAGTCAGTTCAGCACTGGTGTACAGAGGCTGCGTTTTTGGCATCAGTCTCTGAGAACTGTCAGCCCAACTTGAAGCATCCTATGACTTAGCCCTGCTGATCACAGCTTGTTAGACCGATGGACTCTCAACTCAAATTGGGCACTTGGATTTTTCTTCTCCAGAGATTTAAAATAGTATCCTAGTGATGTTACTTAGTTGACGCTTTGCTACTGGGATGGTCATGATCCACCAGCATCTGGAAGCCAGGAATACCTGTGTGCAGAGAAAGAATTTTAAAAAAGATTGCGCAGAGAGAATCGGAGATGAGCTATGTTGTGTAATAAAGAATTCATCTGATCTTTATTCTAGGTTCCTTACTTAGTGCTTCTAAAACTCCTGAGATTTTCTAAGTGGTAGAAATGTCTTTGTTATTCATAAGCCCCTTGGATCACACTTGAATTTATACTAAAGAAATGCCTCAAAGTCAGTCTTAAAATAGCTTCAGGGTGGGAACTGGCTAGTAGAAAGACCACCTACATGATTAGAAATCAACCCTGAATATTCACTGGAAAGACTGATGCTGAAACTGAAGCTCCAATACTTTGGCCCCCTGATGCGAAAAGCCGACTCTTTGGAAAAGACCTTGATTCTGGGAAAGATTGAAGGTAGGAAGAGAAGGGGGTGACAGAGGATGAGATGGTTGGATGGTATCATTAACTCAAAGGACATGAGTTTGAGCAAGTTCTGGGAGGTACTGAAGGACAGGGAAGCCTGGCGTGCTGCAGTCCATGGGGTCACAAAGAGTCAGACACAGCTTAGCAACTGAATAACAAGAACATGATCGGAGGGTTGAGACTGTGGGTCAGTCTGACCTGGAGGAAGAGGAGAAGGGCTGGAGATGGAGCTCAGTCACAGGACTGATCATCTAATCGATACTGCTCTGTAGTGAAACCCAGCCAACACTTGGACTCAGGCGCTCAGTGGAGCAGCCCAGTAGATGAACACATTTATGTGCCAGAGGAGTGTCATGTCCTGATTCCACGGGAAGAGGGCATGGAAACTTTGCGTTCAGAGCTCTCCCAAACCTTGGCTTCTGTGTCTCTTCTGTTGACTTGTCCTGATCTGTATCCTTCACAGTAAGACTGCAATCACAGGTATAGTGCGTCCTTAATTCTGTGAGCCAGTCCAGCAAATGATCAAGGCTGAGGGGTTTGTGGGGGCCCCTGGGCCTCCCTGGGGCTCATGCAGTAAAGAATTCGCCTGCAATGAGGGAGAGAGAGAACTGAGTTTGATCCCTGGGTCGGGAAGATCCCCTGGAGGAGGGCATGGCAACCCACTCCAGTATTCCTGCCTGGAGAATCCCATGGACAGAGGAGCCTGGTGCGCTACAGTCCATGGAGTCACAAATGGAAGGGCTTCCCTGGTGGTTCAGACGGTAAAAAATCCACCCACAAGGCAGGAGTCCTGGGTTCGATCCCTGGGTTGGGAAGATCCCCTGGAGCAGGGCATGGCAGCCCACTCCAGTGTTCTTAGGATTACTTAGGGATTCACGGAGAATCCCATGGACAGAGGAGCCTGGTGGGCTACATTTCACAGGGTCTCAAAGAATTGGACATGACTGGGCAGCACAGCGCTGAATTGACATCCAGCCATTCAGACGTGCAGGTAACGGTGGGGCCCAGACGTTCCGTGGGGATTGACGTGAGCAGAGTCTTGTGGAGGCCTGAGGCCTTACCTCTGGGGTCTGTACTAATTCCAGAAAATTAGTGATGCTGAAAACTCAGCCTCTGTTTACTGGTTCCAAATCGAATCTCAGCGACAGAGTTTTGGGTAAAGTAGCAAGAATAACTTTATTGCTTTGCCAGACAAAGGGGATAATGCCAGACAGTGGGATAATGTCCTCAAAACTGTGTGTCCCTGGAGGGGGAAACAGGACCTGCCCCAAGGTCACTGGAGCAACTACCAACAAGTGACAAGGTCACAACAGTGACCTTGGTTGGTTCATAGGGTGAAGAGAGGACAAATGAAGCTTCTCCACCAGCTTAGCACAGACTATCTTATACAGCGGTCACAATCCTGACCGCGGAGATTCTAACACAGAAATGGAACCCAGTGCTACAGAGAAGCTCAGAGCACTTTGGACACTGAGAATGCAGGTTTGTTTTCCCAGGCAGTAAATACATGCTCAGCGAGCTGAAGATACAACTAGCATCACTGATCTGCATGGTTAGATCTGACCAAATAGACGATTCTTTGAAATCACAGTCTGACTGTAGAATAATGTAGATTTGAGGGGATGAAAGAAAGCTTACCCCAGAAATTAGCATGAAAGTGAAAGTTGCTTAGTCATGTCTGACTCTTTGCGACCCCGTGGACTATACAGTCTGTTGAAGTCTCCAGGCCAGAATACTGGAGTGTGTAGCTGTTCCCTTCTCCAGGAGATCGAATCTAAGGCTCCCGCATTGCAGGCAGATTCTTTGCCAGCTGAACAAGGGAAGCCCAAATAAATCATGCAAAAAGGTTGGTAATTTTCTAATAGAATCCAAGTTGTGTTTACACTGGCTGAAGTGGGCTGCTACATAAATAATCTCTTACAAAAAGTTAAAATAGAATTTAGAAGGAATGGAGCATGATGTATGAGACTCACTTTCTAATTCTTCTTAAACTTCATATAAATATTAACATTTTCCTTCTGTTTGCATCTGTGAGAAATTAGTTTCCACAGCAAACCCCTCCGCCCAAATGGAGATTTTGAAGAAAGCCTGATTTTACTACTCTCTGAAATGGTACAGCTTTAATCTGCCATGGCAGTTAGAATTTACAGGTCCCTAATTTTTCTCCAACTGAGTATTGTGACTTTGAAGTTTTGGTGGCTCCTTGCCTAAGTCCACCGTGTTGTAAACTTTTGGGTTATAAAGGCAGGACAGGACCAGAGGGAGCTGCTGGTTCATTCCTTTTATGACCACAAACATAAGGAGAAATGATGTATTTGGTGCAAGGTTATATTATTTATTACTGGCAAAGTCTGGGTTTGAATGATTTCATGTGTTCTGAGTCACTTTTCAATGAAAAACCTGTTTCCTAAAGGCTTAATTATTTTTTTTTTTCAGGGCTGTAAAGGAATGTAAATGTCTCTGTTACACATTTTTAAAAAATGGATGTGGCCGGAAGTTGATCCTGAATCTCCCCAGGGAAGCAGGTTTCCTGTGACACTATTTGACCCTCACCAGCTTTGGGGGCCTGGGGTTCAGGTCAGTCTTCACCGACTTAAATAAGTAAGCCCTCCATAGAACTTGAATCCAATCTTTTCCCATGACTTTGCTTGTGTGAGTGAGATTATTTCATGGGGAATCTTTGCAAAAATTCTTTTTCACTGAGTGAGTGTCTATTTCATTTTGTCTTCTGAAAGGCAGGAGACTGAATGATTTTTCAAGTGTCATGCACTGAGGTTTAATTTCCATAGAGTAAGATTCACCCTTTTACAGTAAAATGCATGCTTTAACAAATTTTGACAAAACACAGTTTTGTAATCCCACAGCAGTCAAGTCATAGAATATTTCCATCACCCCAAAGTTCCCTCTTGCCCTTTTTAGTTAATTCCCTCTTCCCACCCCCATTTTCAGATAAATGAAAACAGAGCTCACTATCAATGTTACCAAAGGAATGAAGATACCGTTCAGAAATTACGAAGTCACTGAGATGGGCATTATTTTAAATGTTAATAATTTGAAATACACAATTTATAAACTCCTGTCTTTAGGTTGTAAAGGTTTCTTTCTCTTTTTAAAAAAATCTTTTTGGAGTATAGTTGATTTGCAATGTCATATTAGTTTCTGCTGTACAGAAAGTGAATCAGTTATCCATAGACATATATGCCCTCTTTTCAAGATTCTTTCCCCACATAGGTCATTACAGAGTACTGGGTAGAGTTCCCTGTGTGTAAAGTTTTCTGTATTTTTTTCTTGTTTGCTATCTCTTATGGTTATTTCCTTAAGTGATTTGCAATTTTCAAAATTGAAATGTACTTGATATACACTATTATGTTAGTTTTAGGCATGCTACACAATGAGCTGACATTTACATATACTATGAAATGATTGCATGAGAAGTCTGACAACTGTCTGTCCCCATATGAAGACATTGCAGTGTTATTGGCCATGTTCCTTAGGCTGTATATTATATATTACATCCTCTTTACTTATTATATAACCGGAGGCTTATACCTCAGTCCCCTTCACCTATTTCACCCCCAACCACTGTAATTTTTTTTATTGTGAGCTTATCTTTAACTACTTTGTATTGCGCTGCCAGTGTGTGAGTTGCAATGAGTTGGACACATTTCTTCAAAGTGGTTTTGTTTGATTCTGTTAGTACTTTAGGGGTTTCATCAGTTTCAGACCAGTACTAATTTCTTTGCTTGAAATTCCAGCTAAGTGAAAGAAGTATAAAATCATTCTTGTAATTATAGATACTGATTACCTTTCGCTGTATAATGAGCTATCCCCAGAACTATAACTAAGACAACAATTTATTATTATTATCTTTCACAGATGACTGGAGCAAGCCTGGGTTTTCACTTTTTTTTTCCCCGAGAATCTTTCTTTTTTTCCCATCCAGCAGGCAAGTTTCCTTGATGCTTTTTGCCTTCTAAGTAGAGTCCCTCTACTTTCTATTTTATGGACTGGATTCCTGGTTTCTGGTTTTCTGGATGCATCCTACTTCTATTTTACTTATTTAGTTTATTTTGGCCATACTTTGCGGCTTTCAGGATCTTAGTTTCCCAACCAGGGATAGAATCCAGGCCACAGCAGTGGACGTGTAGAAGTGCCAAATCCTAACTATTGGACTTGCAGGGAGTTCCCTGGACACATAACATTTCCAGCGTCAGTCTTCCCTCTCCTGAGCTCCTTTCAGGCCAGTAAAATCTCCTAGAGCTTATATTTGGGTCCAACACTGAAGCTGCACAGATGAGGTTGAGACTAAGACCCATTGTCTTTTGAGATCACACACCTGGTCTCAGGACTTAGTGAAGCTCAGGTTCTTTACGTCTCATCGCAGAAAGAATTTAGTGACAGACAAAGTGACAGGTAAGAAGTGGATTTCTTTAGAGAGACATACATTCCTCAGACAGAATGCGGTGTGTCTCAAAAGGCGGGAGCAGCTTTGGGAGAAACACACTCCACGGATGGTGTGTGGGCCATCTCAGACGGTGAGGGGCCCCCACATACGGGGTGGTTAGTTTTCGTGAACTGGGTAATTTCATAGGCTAATGTGTAGAAGGAGTATTCCAGTTACTTTGGAGGAAGGGCAGAGATTTCCAGGAACTGGGCCACTGCCCACATTTCATCATTTTACGGTCAGCCTCAGAACTGCCATGACCTGTGGGTGTGTCATTTAGCCACCGTGTAACGGTGAACACGTAATGAGGCTCGAGGTCCACTGGAAGTCACATCTTCCTCCGTCTTGAACCTACTTGGTTCTCAGCAGTCTTTGCTCTTTTTCCTCAACTGTGATGTCGTTCTTTTAAAGGTTGTGCCCTGCCCTCTTCTCTCTAGTTTCAATACCACTCTGGGCTGCTGCAGTGTCTAGTTGAGCTATTTCTCACCTAGGTCTTGAGCTTTTATCGTTTTGTTACCAAACCAAACTTGGGTATGCCCACTTGAGCAGTAAAGATAATCTGCTGACCCTGGGTCAAAGTGAAGCAAAGTGCAGCCTTTACTGCGGGGCGCCCGACAAGGAGCATGGGTGACTACAGTTTAACACCCCCAACTCCCCAGTGGCTTTTTGGAACAGTTTTTATAGGAAAAATTTGAGGCGAGGTCTTCGGGGTCTGTGACGCCCTGCTCCTCTGATTGGTTGGTGAGGCAGTAACAGGGTGATGTCCTGGGAATCTCAACCATCAGCCTTCTGGTTCCAGGCTTCTGGGGTCCACGTGCTTGTGCTCAGCCTCCACCTGGACGGGGGCCTTTCTCCAACAGAAGGACTCAGAGGTCTGTGTTGGACCGTGTGTGCGTCCCTTGAGGAGGAGCTAGGACTCTGCCTCCGCACTGTTTTTTCCTATCTGCTCTCCCTCTGTTTCTGCATGCCCTGGTTCTTTTCATTAGCGACTGTTTGAATCTGCTCTTTAGAATGCAGATAAAGTCTAGGAGGCCAAAAACTTTTTCTTACCAGCAGGAAATGGGGGACATGGAAGGGCTTTTGTGCTGGGGCAGGCCCCACAGGGTCCTGTAATGGGAACGTGGTTCGTATCAATTTACCAGTTATCTAGACCCCTGGTAAGTTTATTTCAGTGGGTCTTATTTTCTAAACGGCTTTTCTCAATTTTTCAAACATCTTGCTTTTTCTTTCATATTTATTTGATTATCAGTATCAAATAATCTGCTGTCTTTGCTTGTTTTTTTTTTTTTTTTAACTTGTCTCTGGGTTGACTAACAATTCTGGCTGATTAGTTATCAGTGACAGACAATTTTAATTTCTTCCCACTTTCGTTTAGACTGAAAAAAGTTAGAACTGATGTTCTGTTCCTTTACCTTATTTTAGAGATTATGCCTGTTTGTTCAGGACTCTGAATCCTTCATTTGCTTCTTCCCTTCCTGCCTGCTTTATGCTAAGATTGACGTTGCCCCAGTAAGAAGCGTTCCTTCAGGATTATTGCTGAAGTTAATTTGTGCTCTATCATTACTTACTCTTCAGCATAGTCTGTGTTCAGTCTGATTTACAACCCTCTGCATTCTATTGTTGCATCTTCATGATGCCTGCAGATGCTTTTATGATTTTAGTCTATGAGACATTGTAGACTAACTTTTTATTTACCTTTTTGCATTCCCATAAGATTGTCATTCCGTGGAATGAAACTCAAGTCTTTGCTTAATTCCAGCTTAATTAAGCTGGAACTTAATTCCTGATAGGAATTAAGGAACCAGGGAAAAAGCACATTACCGAGAGAGAATTAGAACCACTGGCCTGGAGTTAAGGTCCCTTAGTTAGTGGAAATGGAGAAGGCAATGGCAACCCACTCCAGTACTCTTGCCTGGAAAATCCCATGGACAGAGGAGCCTGGTAGGCTGCTGTCCATGGGGTCGCTAAGAGTCAGACATGACTGAGCGACTTCACTTTCCCTTTTCACTTTCATGCATTGGAGAAGGAAATGGCAACCCACTCCAGTGTTCTTGCCTGGAGAATCCCAGGGTCGGGGGAGCCTGGTGGGCTATCGTCTATGGGGTCGCACAGAGTCGGACACGACTGAAGCGACGTAGCAGCAGCAGCAGCAGCATTTACTGGAAAAGTCACCACTGCAAAGTTTTTTAATGGGTAGCAATTGCAAGTTGCATCACAGACCATTTATATTTCTGTCCTGTGTTGCATGTAAAAAAAACTGAAGCAAAATTGGCAGGAAGCCATGGATCCACATTAAAGGCCTGTTGGCCAAAGGCCACTCCTGCCCCCCACCCCGAATAATTAGCGCTGCTATTCTGGGGCTACTTTTCCTCTCTGTGCAGAGGGTGCCATGTTTTCCAAATATAACTCCGGATACACTGGCCAGTAGGCTTGTAGTTTTGAGAACAAGGAGAAAACATTGTCAAAGAATTCCAGGTCGTGTGGCCTCTTGTTTTGCTTTGCTTCAGTAGTTCTTTTAAAGAATTTGAGATGCAGTCCACAAGATGGTAGCAGACATCAGTTTATTAACTATTGAGGTTGTAAGAATCAAGGATCAAAGTGAAGGGAAAGAAGCGAATTGGCAATAGCACCAGTAACTGAGCATCACCAGCCTGGGGGGAAGCGCCTCCCTCTGGCTCTAGCAGCCGGGAAGTCCCACGGTCAGCGCACCAGAGCCCCGGCGCGAACACCGTCCACCACGTGCATACGTGCGTGGAGGGGACCTCGGCTCGAGTCTGGATGCCTGCCATTTTATACCTTACAAAGTTCTTTGTTCTCAAAAGAGTTCAAAGAATTTGGTGGTGAGGGAGGTGGAAAACAAGCTGGTCCTCCTCTGATCGGCCAGATCAAAGGGGGACAACGGGGTATCCCCCAAGTCCTTACTGTTCCTGACCTTTACCTACTCCTGACTCTTTCTCCCTTTCTTGGTGGATGTTTCATGGTGCTTCCATTCTTTGTTGTGTTCAAGTACGTAAGTTGTTTAAGTACAGTTCAGTTCAGCCACTCAGTTGTGTCCGACTCTTTGTGACCCCATGGACTGCAGCATGCCATGCATCCCTGTCCATCACCAACTCCCAGAATTTACCCAAACTCAAGTCCATTAAGTCAGTGATACCATCCAACCATCTCATCCTCTGTCGTCCCCTTCTCCTCCTGTCCTCAATCTTACCCAGCATCAGGGTCTTTTCAAATCAGTCAGCTCTTCGCATCAGGTGGCCAAAGTACTGGAGTTTCAGCTTCAACATCAGTCCTTCCAATGAACACCCAGGACTGATGTCCTTTAGAACTGACTGGTTTGATCTCCTTGCAGTCCAAGGGACTCTCAAGAGTCTTCTCCAACACCACAGTTGAAAAGCATCAACTCTTCAGTGCTCAACTTTCTTTAGAGTCCAACTCTCACATTCATACATGACTACTAGTAGTCATACATGACTACTAGTCACATAGCCTTGACTAGACGGACCTTTGTTGACAAAGGAATGTCTCTGCTTTATAATATGCTGTCTAAGTTGGTCATAGCTTTCCTTCTAAGGAGTAAGCGTCTTTTAATTTCATGGCTGCAATCACCATCTTCAGTGATTTTGGAGCCCCCCAAAATGAAGTCACCCACTGTTTCCACTGTTTCCCCATCTATGTGCCATGAAGTGATGGGACCAGATGCCATGATCTTAGTTTTCTGAATGTTGAGCTTTAAGCCAACTTTTTCACTCTCCTCTTTGACTTTCATCAAGAGGCTCTTTAGTTCTTCTTCACTTTCTGCCATAAAGGTGGTGTTATCTGCATATCTGTTATTGATATTTCTCATGGCAATCTTGATTCCAGCTTGTGCTTCATCCAGCCCAGCGTTTCCCATGATGTACTCTGCATATAAGTTAAATAAACATATGCAGCGACCAAATGGCACAGTAACGTTGCAACCATAGAATTACTCCTCTGTACCTTTGAAAATGACTTGTATTATTTCCCTGTTTTGTTTTAGTGCATGATGCTGCTACTATATGAATTAAATGGTCATCTGTTTATCTCTAATGCCAGGTGTTTACCAGGTAGGTTAAGTCAGAAGTTAAAGAAAGTAGACACTAGGTCATTTAAGAAAAACATAACTTCTCTGAAAGCTAAGTCATAGAAAAACTGCCATATATAAAAATGGAGATGAGCTCTATATTAAAAAACCAGTTCTAATGGAAACATTCTGAAGAAAACAGAGCATTAATTCAAGTCTGTTTAACTCTAGAGTTTATACTCCTATTTCTAATGTTAAGCACCAAAGTAAGGGAAGGAAGCGAACCAAGTTGATCTCTCTGAGCCTCCATTTCTTTTTCTGTAAGTGAGAATAACCTCACAGAGTTGCTGTAGGGATTAAATTAGATAACATATGTAAAGCGATGTATACACAGAAGGCAATTTATAAAAGTTTCCTTTTGTGCTCCTTTCACCCAGTCCAAATGTTTATGGGAGGTCTTTGGATATTTAGATTTCAAAGAAATTAGTTGTGATGTTTCACTTCAGTTCAGTTGCTCAGTCATGTCTGACTCTTTGTGACCCCATGGACTGCAGCACACCAGGCTTCCCTGTCCATCACCAACTTCCGGAACTTGCTCAAACTCATGTCCATCAGGTCGGTGATGACATCCAACCATCTCATCTTCTGTTGTCCCCTTCTCCTCCCGCCTTCAATCTTTCCCAGCATCAGGGTCTTTTCAAATGAATCAGTTCTTTGCATTAGGTGGCCAAATTATTGGAGCTTCAGCTTCAGCCTCAGTCCTTCCAATGAACACCCAAGACTGATCTCCTTTAGGATGGACTGGTTGGATCTCCTTGCAGTCCATGGGACTCTCAAGAGTCTTCTCCAACACCACAGTTCAAAAACATCAATTCTTCAGCGCTCAGCTTTCTTTATGGTCCAGCTCTCACATCCATACATGACTACTGGAAAAACCATAGCTTTGACTGGACATTTGTTGACAAAGTAATGTCTCTGCATTTTAATATGCTGTCTAGGCTGGTCGTAGCTTTTCTTCCAAGGAACAAGCGCCTTTTAATTTCCTGGCTGCCCCAAGGCTGCTCTACTGTTTCTTGGCTGCTCCTCCCTTGTCTGCATCCCCTCCCTTCCCTGATTAACAACCATGTGAACCTGCCCTTTGGATCTCAGGGAAGGTCTTGGAGGCTGGAGTCTGTTCTCTAGGAACAAGAAACTGGGGACACAGAGAGGCTTCTGTGCTCAGATACACCACAGGGGGCCCTGCTCTCAGGTTGCCCCCGTAATTGAAGGTTTGGAGGTAAATGAAATTGCATGTCACCTGTAGGGAGGAAATGCAACAAAGCATGGTCACTCGTATTAACTGTTTGAGAAACATCTGGAAAAATCCCCCCTGCATATGCTAAGTAATCACTACTAACGTGGATTCTCTTATGTTGCTCGGCAATCACTCAGTTACCTCCAGTGCTCACTCTCCATCCTAGCCTTTTAATACAGGCTGCGTCCCATTTTCAGCAGTTTCCGGCTTTAGTTACACCTCAGTATGTGCAGTAACAGGCATAACGGAGACGCTGCAAATCACACTTCCCAGATAACCCCAAGTCTCATCTTGACTGTCAAATTCTCCCTCCACCGAACTTTTCATTAGAACATCAAGAGAGGTGGGATGGGGGCACTGAGTGAACTTCTGAGTATGCTGGAGGTGATCGTTGTAAATGACGTGGCCCCAACATCACCAGTTAGAGAGGGAGTCCTGTTCAAAATCATCCTTGAAAGGTCAGCTAATTGCCAGCTACTGGCTACTTTTTGCTACATTGTAGCACATGGCTTAAAGCAATTTATTCTCTCTCTTAGCCTTGTGGCTTGTCTGGGCTCAGCCTGAGGTATCTCAAGCAACTGAAGTCAGAGGGAGGCTGAGGCCGTGTTAATCTGAAGCTTCCTCTGGGCTGGGATGTCCCCTGGATGGCAGCTGATGCTGACAGCTGAGAGCTCCGCCAGGGATGCCTGCCTCGCCCTTGCCCCCAACACCTACCTATGGCCTTTCCACATGGCTTAGAGGTCTTCTAGCATAGAGAGATCCTCAGAGGGAGCAGGCCAAGAGAGGCTTCCTAAGAGGTCCTGGTGGAAGCTGCAAGGTTTCCTGTGATCCTCTCTCAAAAGCCTTGGCCTGTCTCTCCTGACACATTTGTTTTATAGGTCAAGCAAGCCACTCCCATAGGGTATGGAGACTTAGATTCTTGGTAGGGAAATGGTAAGATTGAACTACAGAAGAGCAAGTTCGTTGGGAGATATTGTGATGAGCATCTCTGAAAAATACAATCTGCCAAACCCAGCTCATCCACTCCTGTTCCAGCTGCCAGGAGAATTCACCTGTATCTGGAAGGGTCCTGGACTCCAGCTAGTTTAATTACTTTCTTCCTCTACCTGTAAACTCAGAATGATTCACAGTTAGTAAAACGCATAAAGGAAGTCAGAAAGTGTCAGTTTCAGAAATCGATTATTTCACAAACCAGACTCTTGCATTCTTATTCTTGGTACCCATGTCTTGATCAATGTGACATTCAGAATTCTATGTTTGTATCTCTCTTGGTCATTGAAATCCTGTTGCCCTCCTTTCCTCTGCTGTGACTTTTTTGTGTTTCCATTGCTTGACTTTGTCCTGATCCCCAAGACCCATCACCTCTGTCTTCCAAATTTGGCTCCCAGGCCTGTGGATTACTCCTGATAACTGCTCGCTGAGGTTGTGTAGCTTCTGCCATTACCTCTTGGCTTACCGAGTCTTGCCTCTGGTGCAGTCTAAACCTCAATATTCAGCTTTTCTATCTCAGCCTGATTGCTTACTCCAGCTTCTTCAGGTTTTTAATTTTATCAGCCTGGTCCCATTGGTGTCCACCTCCATCAGGGTGGAGCTAGAATTTTTCCCTTTAGGAGAAAACAAAGATTCCTGGCTGCAGAATGTTTGGTTGTGGTGCCCTAAGGCTTACCGGTGCCCCCGTTCTTTGAGGCCTCCTATGTTGTTAGGCTGTTCTTCTCTCTAGATGTTGGATATTCCCGTACTTGCATGACTCAGGAGGTATATTTGCTCTGGCCTCCATCTTTGAGTGTGTTCTGGCAAGGATTCAGCAAAAGTTTCTTTTACACATTTAGCATATTGAAGGAAAGACTTTTAGGAAGGGAGGTGGGGAACCCCAAACATTTGAATAGGTATTGGGCTGAAAATAACTAGGGAAATGGAACATAATTATATTAATGGTCAGAAGTTATGATGTGTATATACTGATTCCTCAGGGTCACCAACTTTGGGATGGGATGATAGTTAAAATCCATTAGTAACTGGAAACTAGATACCTCCCACCCTGGGGAATTTCCTCTTTGGTGGTTTCTTCTTAAATTTATTTATGTTTGTATAATCTAAAGTCTCTATTTTATATGAAGTGAAGTGAAAGCCACTCAGTTGTGTCTGACTCTTTGTGACCCTATTGACTACACAGTCCGTGGAATTCTCCAGGCCAGAAAACTGGAGTGGGTAGCCTTTCCCTTCTCCAGGGGATCTTCCCAACCCAGGGATCGAGCCCAGGTCTCCCGGCTTGCAGGTGAATTCTTTACCAGCTGAACCACAAGGGAAGCCCAAGAATACTGGAGTGGATAGCTTACCTCTTCTTCAGGGGATCTTCCCAACCCAGGGATCGAACCGGGGTCTCCTGCATTGCAGGCAGATTCTTTACCAGCTGAGCCAACAGGGAAGCCAATTCTCCAGGCCAGAATACTGGAGTGAATAGCCTATCCCTTCTCCAGAGGATCTTCCCAATCCAGGGATCAAACTGGGGTCTCCCACATTGCAGGCAGATTCTTTACTGTCTGAGCCCCCAGGGTAGCCCCGATTTTGTATAACTAGAAATTAATGTATAGAATATATCATTTGTCTTTTCCAGTTTGGGAAAACAGAAAATATTCTAATTTATTAGGGAACAATTTTCTTGACCTTCCTTTGACTCCTAAGTTGAATTTGAAAGATTTTTTAAAATTGACTTTCTATTGTGTTCTTAGGCCACTGTAGGTATCTATGAAGATGTGGGTGAGAGACATCCTTAAGAAAAATCATCCTTGCCCTCAGTGATTTTCATCTGATAGAAGAGATAACACGCTCACCCAAATAGCCAGGATACAAACACCGTGGAATGTTTTTTATTGAGAAGCATAATATTTGTTAGGCACCATTCATGACGTGCCTTGAGAAATAGATTATAATTTGCCAGGAGTGACGGGGGAGTAAGCAAGGTGTTCGATGTGGGAAGAACACCTTGAACAGAGGTTCACAAAGGTTCTTTCCTAGAAATGGTGGCTAGATGAGTTTTGACTAGATGAAAGGCATATTTAGGGAAATAACGGGCTGTGGGACTAGACAGGTAGGTCTGAGCCTCTGGGGAATGGCTTACATCTGCTGGGGATGTGTGTGTTATTCTGTAGGCCATAATGGCCACGGAATATGCTGTGCCTTGTCAGGCCTGTTGTCTAACTCAAATTGGGAAGGGTGTTCACCGTACGTATGTGGTAGGGTGTTCAGGAGTTCCAGTTAGACCCAAGAACCATACAGAATCGGCTTGCTGTTTTAACATGTCTGGTTTGGGCTTGAAAGATGCTGAGTTGGTAGGAGAGGGGAACAAGTGGGAGGAGGAGACAGCCCAGGTCTAGGTGAGCTAGTGTGGAAATAATGTCGTTCTTGAGAGCATCTCAGCCGTCAAAGGGAAGTGGCTAGTGCATGTCCTAATTTGCCCGTGTTGGTCCTCAAGAGCCTTAGTTCTGGAAAACTTCAGGTAGCAAGAAAACTGGGGCAACTGGGAGGAAATGCCTTGTTTCTGGAAGGTTTTATCCAATTTGAAATAGGACCCCAGCCAGAGGTTAGAGGTGTTGGATCTGTCTTCATCTAGGGGTGGAGGGTTCCAGCAAGGATTAGTTCATTCAAATGTTCTGATCAGAAGGATAGGGTTCAAATCCTGTTGAAAGTCCCCTTGTAAGGTTGATAAAAAGCCCCTCTTAGAGGTATCTGGACTCCATGCAGTTTTTATGGAATGCGTGTTTTAAACTCTAAAGTCCTTCTGTGCTACTTGGCTGTCATGGGTAACAATATTCAGATTGATAGTTGTAATTTGAAGAAGTAATAAACTGCCATTTTTCTTCATTAAGCAAAAGAGTCTTAAAAAAAAAAAAGAAGGATAAGTTTCCAGAACCATTTAACATGGTGGTTAAGTCAGGGGATTTTGCAGTCAGGTGACCTAGGTTCAAATCTTAACTGAGCCTTCTTCTAGCTATATAATCTTGTATTTCTCCACTGTTCTGAATTTTGTTTCTCTTTCTGTTCTTGAAAAAACAGCTCAAGTCAAAGAATTATTGAGAGGATTAAATGAAGCAATTTCGCGGGGTGCTGGTACCGCCCCCTGAGGTCTGCTCCTGCGGGAGGAGAGGAGGGGCGGCCCTTCCTTGACTCTGCTTCTCTGTCCCCATGTGGCTGCGTGAGTTTGCAAGGCAAACGCTTGGGTGAGACTTGGGAGCTAAGAGAAGGAGGCCCTGTGCTTCGGGGGCCGTTGCAGCTGAAACATGGACAGAGAGGCTCCCAGGACTTCCTGGGGCTCCCAAGAATCACCCACATCAGTGCGTAGGGCCAAGACAGCCGGTGGGGACTTCCCGACACTCTCTCCCCAGGCTCTTCCAACTGGGATGGAAACCTCTGAACCCTTTATTACCATCCTTCTTCCCGGAACACACAGGACAGCTTCAGCTTTCCTGCCTTCACCTCGGCAGCAGCTAAAAGTAGCTACTGTTCTTGTGATTAATTTTGCAAGGCAAGGCTTTTATTCCAGAAAGGGAAATTGGAGAGCAAAAACCAGCAAACCTGGATGGACGCTTGATCACGGGTCTGAGGCTGGGGCCACGGGCCTCATTTTTGCTGAATGGGGAGGTCCTGTTCCCTCGCTCAGCACCCTAGAAACTCACCCCGGTTTGGGCCGCTTGGTGAGAGGCTAGAACGTGAGAAGAACTGGAGTCGGATGTCCAAAGGGTGGGGGGAAAGTTTACTTTAGATAATTGGAAGTATCTGAAAGAGGGGACCAGGCAAAGGCAAAAAAGTAAGGACTGAGGACCTCCTTTGTGGTCCGGCAGCTTAGACTGTGTTCCCAATGCAGGGGGCCCAGGTTCGATCCCTAGTCAGGGAACCAGACCCCACAAGCTCCAACTAAGAGTTCACGGGCCACAACTAAGGAGCCCATGTGCCTCCACTAGGACCCGGCACGGTCAAATAAAACAAATAAATATTGCGTGTGCCGAGTCACTCAGTCATGTCCGATTCTTTGTGACCCCATGAACAGTAGCCCACCAGACTCCTCTGTCCATGGGATTCTTCAGGCAAGAATACTGGAGGGGGTTGCCATTTCCTTCCCCAGAAATAAGTACTAAAAATGAATAAGTAAAATTGACTTGACAAGAAAGTAAGGACTGGAATGCAGGGAGGAGTAGCCAGTCCTGGAGGTGCATCCAGCCTTGGAGTAAAGACTCAGGATCACAGCGGAGCAAGAAGGGGAGCCTCTGGGGTTAGGAGGGTGAAGCTGGCTCACAGACAGCACTGCGGCCCACGTGGGGTGCTCGCTCGGGGGGCCGGTGGGGCTTCCAGGTCTATTCAGTGTAGGAGACAGCGGCGCTTTAGACGCCCAGGGTGGCCCGGGTTGGAAGGTCAGATCGTTCAGCGCAGTAAGATGAAGCTTAGAGCCCATGGAGTGCCGGTTCTTAGGCTGGAATCCTCGGTTAGAGCTGACTCAGGGCGGGCCGGGCCTGAGGGGACCCGCAAGGCCAGGACCCCGCCCGTCGGGGGCTTGGGCTTGGAGCTGCCACTCTGGTGCTGCTTCTGCGGCTCCACAGATGTCAGAACACATGTTTGAGGACAGAGAGTGACCGCTGGGTGTGAGAGCCACCCCGCTGCGACAGCTGTCACCCCACTGACGGCCAGTGCTGGTTTGGCTGGTCGCTGGCAGCCGGGTGTCCCCTTCCAGCCTCACCGCTGCACGTGCGCCCCCCGAGGGTGGGCATCGGGTGGGAGAGGACCACCTTCCTGGACAGAGGAGCTCTGTTGTCAGAGGTGTAGGAGTGGCTGCGCTCCCCTGCTAGAACCTCCAAAG
This sequence comes from Muntiacus reevesi, assembly GCF_963930625.1. Lineage (NCBI taxonomy): Eukaryota > Metazoa > Chordata > Mammalia > Artiodactyla > Cervidae > Muntiacus > Muntiacus reevesi. The sequence continues at coordinate 80,400,401 of NC_089258.1, read as the reverse complement.
CAGCTCTCAAAGACTGGTTTCTATAGAAGGGACGTAAGATAAAACCTTGAAATTGCATCACGACACTTGTAGGCTTTTATAACGTGAGTTTATGGACTCCATTTATAAGAAAACAGTATCTTATTTTGCACCGCATCTCAGCATTTTCTAGTTGATGCTCAGAGAGTCATTCATTGCCTTTTTTCTTTTTTTACTGAACACATACTCTACTAATTTATTACAAAGTGTTATTTATTTTTATTTAATAAATGACACTTGGCCTGAGAGTCTTAACCATTTTTATTGATACTGCTTATGAATTTAGAGTTCTGCTTTCTTTTAGCCAACTGACTTTTTGTCAATTAGCTTTTGTTTGGAATATTCTGATATGAATTAATGAAAACATATTTTATTAGAAACTATTCAAACACACAATTACATAACACACAGGCTTGTGTCAACATCTCAGTTCTAGTAAATATCTTCCACGTTTACTTTAGTTCAGTTTTTGAATCTGTGTTGCCCCCATCCTAAATCCCATCACTCTCTCTTCCTCCCCAGAGATACAGTCTGCACTTATGTTCATCATGAGCTTTTGGGCAACTCTCACGACAGGTACATGTGTCCTGGGAATTCCCTGGTTGTCTAGTGGTTAGAGCTCTGGGCTTCCCCTGCAGGAGGCATAGGTTTGGTCATTGGTCAGGTAACTAAGATCCTGCCAGCCTCGTGGTGTGGCCAAATACAAACCAGCAAGCAAAAACTCCAAAACAAATACAAGTCTCCTCACAAATACTACCATTTTGTCAGTTTTTTTTTAAATCTTTTTTTAATTAAAAATAAACTATTTGTTTAATGGCTTCGCCAAGTTTTATTTATGGCACATGGCTCTTTAGTTGAGGCATGTGAGCTCCGAGCTCACATGGAGAGATCTAGCTCCCTGACCAGGGGTCACACTCGGGCCCCCTGCATTGGGAGTGCAGCGTCTTAGCTACAGGACCACCGGGGAAGTCCCCATTTTGTCTGTTTTTAAATATACGAAATTGAACTGTATATGTGATTTGGCAACTAGACTTCTTTCTCTCAACTTTATTGTCCAGATTTATATATTACGATGCTCTTAGTTCTTATTTACCCATTTAGACTGTTCTATAGTACTCTGTATTATTATTAAACAGTGCTTTGTCTGTTTTTCAATTGTGGATACTTAGATGGTTTCTGTCTTAAACTTGTTTTTTTTCTATTACAAGTCATAATGCGATGAAAGGCTATGTATATATGTAGGCAGGCAAGTAGGTAGGTAGGCATGGAGCAGACGAACTTCAGGGACCAGATGTGAACTGGGTACATGTACACATGTGTGTATGCACACACACACACACAAGCCTCAATCTTTCTATCTGTTCTCGTGCGTATGTATGATTTTCAATGCCTATATCTAGGGATGCCTGATAAAGATATCAACCTAGACAGTGTGTTAAAAAGCAGAGACATCACTTTGCTGACAAAGGTCTGTCTAGTCAAATCTATGGTTTTTCCAGTAGTCATGTATGAATGTGAGAGTTGGTCTATAAAGAAAGCTGAGTGCTGAAGAATTGAAACTTTTGAACTGTGGTGTTGGAGAAGACTCCTGAGAGTCCCTTGGACTGCAAAGAGATCCAACCAGTCCATCCTAAAGGAAATCAACCCTGAATATTCACTGGAAGGACTGATGTTGAAGCTGAAACTCCAATACTTTGGCCACCTGATGCAAAGAACTGACTCATTTGAAAAGACCCTGATGCTGGGAATGATTGAAGGTGGGAGAAGGGGACGACGGAGGATGAGATGGTTGGATGGCATAACCGATTTGATAGACATGAGTTTGAGTAAGCTCTGGGAGTTGGTGATGGACAGGGAAGGCTGGCGTGCTGCAGTCCTTGGGGTCACAAAGATTTGGACATGACTGAGCGACTGAACTGAACTGAAGCATCTTTTCAAATATGTGGTTCTTTGTAAATTGTCTGTATTCTTTGCTGCTGGGTGGTTTGTCTCTTTTTGAATTGGAGGACTTCCTTTGATATTCTGGATATTCATCTTTTTGTGGTTCCATGCTATCTTCTCTCAGTTTATGACTCAAATTTTAACTTTTTTAAAAGGATGCTCTTTGAGACATAGACACTTTAAGGTTTAACTTGGAATTATTAAAATAATTTTATCCCCAGGGGTATGGTACTCTATCCATAAACATTATAAAAATATCTTGCTTTTACTTCTGAAAGTTTTAATGTTAATATAATTTCCCCTTTTTGATGTTCAATGTATCTGAAATGTATTTTGTGTATGACATAAAGTAGGGGGTCTCATTTTTTCCTGTATGTTTAACTATGTGTTTCTGTGGTTATTTTCCCAGAATGTTTGTTAGTTAGCCTGCCCTTTCTCTATTGATTTATAGGGACATCTCTGTTTCAATGTTAATATATTGATGTGACTGTTCACATATTTTTCCATTCCTGCATAAGCCCCACACCATTTTAAGTGCTAGAGCTTAATAACAGTCTTTGCAATAACTTATCATTTTATGTAACAGGAATTATTCCTTGAAGATGGGCTAAATGTACTTGTATATTGTGGGGAATTGGGGTCCTCTTTTTGTAAAGATTTTGAAAGATTAATTCACTTTCTTTAATGGCTATTTATTCAGGAATTACCTTTTTTCTTGCATCAAATTCAATGTCTTTAAAATGTCTTGCATCAAATTCAATGTCTAGTAAAACGTTCATTTTATCTAACTTTAAAATTCATTGGCATGTTCTTATCAGCTCTGGAAAATCTGAGCAATTATCTTCGAAAAGCTTTCTTCTCCACCATCCATCGCCTTCATTCTATCCGTATGGTACTACTCTGAGGTGTTTCTTGAGCCTCTCTCTGTTCATTCCAGTGCAGGCACTCAGTCGTGTACGACTCTTTGCCACCCCACGGACTGCAGCACGCCAGGCTTCCCTGTCCATCACCAACTCCCTGAGCTTGCTCAAACTCACGTCCACCGAGTCAGTGATGCCACTGAGCGTACGTTTCTCTCTGTGTGCCCATACAGGTGTAGATATCTTCAGAATCTCTTTATCTGTCAGTGCTGCATTTTTAGTGCTTTCTTTAGACCGTTTTCTTCCCAGTTACTAATTCCTTTTTCTCTTTAGTTCCAACCAGGGCTTTATCTTGTCTATTTATTGTGCTTTGGGTTTCAACACTCATAGATTTAATTTTACTAATTTTTATTTACCATCATCTGTTCTTATTTTATGGTTAACTGCTTTGGATTTCTGGTTCATTTTTATGGGTACCATTGTTTACTTATCCCTTTGAGCATACCAAGCAATTTGATTGGCATTAATTTATATTCTGATTTATGGATGGTCTCTCTTAGCTATAGTTTTATTTGTTTATTTTTTTATTTTGCAGGCTCATCATGTGTTGAAGGTTGTTATCTCTCTCTCTGTTCTTATTTCTCCCTGCTTATTCATCTTGAAGTTCCATCCACCTGCCTCCCACCTGACCACCCTGGGACTCTGCTCCAGGATCATGTTTCCTCCTGGTGGTTCTTGGCTCTTGTCCCTCAGTGAGGATGGGGGTGGCTCAGCTCAGCATCTTGTTGCCAGGTGACGTGAGTGTTCACCTGCTTCTCTAGGCATGAGGTTCATATAAGTAGCAGCCACAGGCAACAGTTGACAGCATCTGTTCCTACTGCTCTCGAGTGCATGACCCCATGCCAACCTGTTCTTCCTCGGGGGCCAGGTTCCCCCAGTCCTCCGCCTACTCATGCACACAGAGAACCATAGGCCCTCAGATGTGCTGTGTAGTATTGAATATTTCCATTTGCCCCTTGGAGTTGGTTGTCTCAGTCTCAAATGTCATAATTTTAAATGCTCTTTTAAAATATTTTATTCATTGTTGTCATATGTTTGGAACCAAAAGTCCTCAAAACATAAGGAGAGCAAGCTAATTTTAGAAGCTAAAATCCTTCTAAAATAGTTTAGGGTTATTTCACACTTACTTTGAGCAGCGGATCTTCAACCTTTCTTGTTTGTCTTTTTGTGGTGATGAAGGACTTGACTAGTCTTATAGCTACTTATTCATTTTTATCTTTGCGTTTGAACCTCACTTGCCTACATAATGTAATGTTGTTGAACAGTTTGAACCTGTAATTTAAGCTTGAGAATCATTAAACATTGTAATTCTAATTTCAAGGAAATTGTTGCTGGTTTTATCAAGAAAAAAAATTGTGAGGTTTCTTCTGTAAATTTAACTTAGTCCTCAGCTTACTCTTAGAGCCACTACTATTTGCATTGTTTCTGTTTCAGATTGTGTAACAGGAAATTTAAATATTCAGTTTATAGCCCACAAAACAACATAGTAATGAGGATTAAATGAGGAAATGAATGTTAAAACACTTTGTAAATCTTAAAGCCCTATGCAAATGTGAGTTAATTATTATCAGTTTCATGCAAATTATTCTGTTTGGATTTATGCATAAAAGCTGTTTCAATAGATTTTGCTCTGTGGAACAAAAGTTCTGTTTCCAAGTCACAGAAAAGTATATGAATTATTCTAGCTTGCATTTTAATACTATCATTAAAGCTTAATTGACAGTTGCTAATATCTTATTAAGCATTGAGTTAAGTAGTCATCAAAAGCTCAAGACTGTGGGTACATGTCGTCCCCAAATTAATACTCTTTAGATGGGGAGAGCTGGAAATTTCAGCAACTTTTGCAATAATGTAACCTAGCAGGACCCTATGAAGCCTTTTGGGGACAGACCCTCCCCCCAACCCCCCCCCCCCCCAATATCCTCTGCCTGCCTCTTGTTTGTAGAAAAGCTGCTTCTCTCTCAGGCCTCCCCTGAGTCACCAGAAACACAGCTCAAGAACTCATAATTGAAAGGATGTGAACATGTAGTAACAAAAAAATAGCACTTGGGCCAGGGGAACTGATGACAATTTAAACTATAGATCAGCCATACAGCAGTCAGCAGAATCGTTACTTCCTCCCTGAAGGACATGGATTGCAGTGTCTGATGCACGTTCCTGAGTTGTGCTGCAGATGCTAAATCCCCACTTTATCATGACATAGCCCCCAGGCCTCCTGAGCCTGAGGTTCATGATGGAGACCCCTGTGACACCGCCCTGTTCCCTTATCACCAACCAATCCAAGAACTGGGCACAAGCTGGCCACATACACTGTGACTCCCCTCCTTCCCCTGACCTTTCAAAAACCTTTTCCTGAACCCCCTCGGGGAGCTTGGGTCTTTTGAGCAAGAGCCAGCTGCTTGTACTCCTTCCTTAGCCCTTGCAGTAAACTTTTCTCTGCTCCAAACTCTGACCGTCTGGTTTATTTAGCCTCACTGTGTGTGGGTCACAGGAACGTGTATTCAGCAATCATAATAGAATCAAAATATGGTGGAACTATGAGGGAGCTTGGAGGGTGAGCATCGATCAGCCAGAATTACTTTTACTTTGAACAGGCCAACCCAACAGTGGTCATTCTCATCATAAGTGAAGATGCTGAATTAAACCCAAAGAAATTGTGACCTTGATCTTAGTGCTATGGGTCTTCAGACTAAGCACGACTCGGGTAAAGCTTTGTAGGACCTTACTGAACCCTGTTGCTCTTGGAGTCGATAGAGGGGCATCACCTTGACTATTGAACCTGTCATATAATGAACTGCTCTGGCGCTGCCGTCCAGCTGAAGTTCAATATGCCTGATGCACAGTGAGGCCGGACAAACGGAAATGTCAGAGTCTGGAGCAGAGAAAGGTTTATGGTGGCACCAAGCAAGAAGAATGGGCAGTTCATGCTCCAAAGGCCCGAACTCCCTGATGCTTTAGGGGCAAGTATTTTTAAAGGCAAAATTAGGAGTGAGGGTTGCAGGGTGTGTGACTCTCTTCTGATTGGTTGGTGGTGAGGAAACAGGGATCTCATGCTCAGCCTGAAGTTGCCGTCTTTCACCTGGGTGGAAGTTCCTGCAAAAGAACTCACAGATATTAATATGCATATTCCTTGAAGAGGAGCCGGGACCCTGCTCCATGGCCGCACTACTGTTTCTTGACGGTCGTTCCTATGTTTCTGTTTCATCACATGTGTGTTTCATCACTTCCCTGTCCTAATTGATAACTGCTCGAATCTGGCCTTTGGAACTCAGGGAACCTCCACAAACAAGAAAATGAAAAGAGCCTGGAGCAGGGTAGGCACAAGTCTCACTTCTTCAGCTAAAAGCTTTTGGAAGGGATCTCTCATAGACCGAGGTAATCTGCTCTCATTGCAGCAAAATTGTGAGGCCTGATTAAGATTTACCTTTTTTCTGTTGGACTTCAAGATGGACACAGTTTCTCTGAGATACTCTTGTATTTTTCAATTGTTACATGATCTCAGTCACATTTTAGAGCTTTGTGCTAAGTTTTAACACAACCTTCAAATTTCTATGTGTTATCCTGGGACCAAATTTGTAGACTTTCTTTAAACATTTTAATAATGCTCTTTCCTAGTCCTTAGGCTTATGACATTTTGGATGTCTTTTACCAATGAAAGGAATAATACAGTTTTCAATGACTTGCTTTGTTACTTAAATCTTACATTCTTATACACTCTAATATCTGTGACAAGTTGGCAACTTTGAAGGCTAGTTCAGAACTCAAGTTCTGTTAAATTATATGTGTCCAATACTACTTAGTTATTAGCATAAATTGGGAGTGGATGGGAAGCAGTAGTCTAGAGAATTCAAAGAGCAGTTAGTTTTTTTTTAATTATGGTAAAATATACGTAACACAAAATTTACCATTTTAACCATTTCAGTTCAGTCAGTTCAGTTGCTCAGTTGTGTCTGACTCTTTGTGACCCCATGGACTGCAGCACGCCAGGCCTCCCTGTCCATCACCAACTCCCAGAGCTTACTCAAACTCATGTCCATTGAGTCAATGATGCCATCCAACCATCTTATCTTCTGTCGTCCCCTTTTCCTCCTGCTTTCAATCTTTCCCAGCCTCAGGGTCTTTTCCAATGAGTCAGATCTTCGCATCAGGTGGCCCCCTTATACTTGTTCAATTCAGCGGCATTAAATATACTTATAATGATGTACAACCAATAGCACTATCCATTTCTAGAAGTTGTTTCAATGTCCCCAGTAGAACTCTGTATCCATCAAAAAGTGACTCCCATTCCCCTCTCTCCCAACCCCTGGCTTCCCATATATCAAAACCCTAAACCCCGATGTGATGCCACCTGGAGGGGGGCCTTTGGGAGGTGATTTTCATAAGTGTGGAGGCTTCAACAGAGGAATTAGTGCCCTTATTAGAAGAGAAGTGAGAGATGGTCTCTTTCCACCATGTGAACACACAGCAGTCTGCAAACCAGGAAGCGTGTTCTCATCAGAACCTGACCACCCAGGCACTCTCATCTTGGTCTTCTCAACCTCCAGAACTATGATATATACGTTTCTGTTGTTCAAATCATGTAGTCTGTGGCATTTTGTTAAAGCAGCCCAAACTGACTAAGACACACATATAACTAGAATTACACAATATTCATTCTTTCATACCTGGTTTATTTCACTTAGCATAATGTTTTCAAAGTTCATCTATTTGTCACCTGTGTAAGAATTTCACTCATTCATTTTCAAGGATTAGTAACATTCTGTCGTGTGTCTATGGCACATTTTCTTTATTCATTCACCTGTTGCCAGATGCTTGAATTGTTCCCACAATTTGGCTTTTGTGAACATGCTGAACATTGTTGTACATATCTGAATTTCTGGTTTTAATTCTTTTGAGGATAAAACTAGAAGTGGCATTCGTGGATAATATGGTAATTCCATGTTTAGCTTTTTGAGAAATTGCCTAACTGTCTCTCATAATGGCTGTGCTGTTTTACATCCCCACCAGCAATATTTGTTACTTTCCTAGTGGATGTGAAGTGATATCTCATTGTGACTTTATTTCCCTGATGGCTAACGATGTTGAGCACATTTTCATGTGCTTTTTGGCACGTGGTATATCTTCTTTGGAGAAATAGTAGTTATTTATTTTTTGGTTCTGAAAGAAGTCCTGATTGTCAGATTGTCCTGTTTCTGTCTTCTTGATAATTGTTTTGAGAATATCAGCTTAGCATTACTTCTTGGGGCAACTGATATATCCCCAAATAATAGCATACGATATTACTGTTTGTTTCTGGCACTGTATCTTTAACATGGTAGAGAAAGTTGCCATTTAAATAATTCCCTAGGTAGACATAAAATCACCTACTAATTTATCTGTCATAAATGTGCAGTTTTACATGTTAATTTTTCTCTAAATGGAATATGCCTCTGATAAAACCAGATTGCCTTCTCTGATAAAATAACAACAACAACAAATATCAAGAATCTTTGAAGATGGGATCACTCTTGCAGGCACTAATGAGAGCTTCAGAAAACTGTAAGGTTTGGTCTCTGGCTCATGGAGTTTAAAATCTTGATATAGTCCTGAAATGGAGCAGGACTCTATGGGGCTCCTGGGCACAAAAGTCTTTCAGGATCCCCTGCTTCTTGATTACAGGAAACAGGCTGCATTCAGCCTCCATGAACTTCCTTGAGTTCCAAGGGGCAGATTTAAACAGCTGTTAATTAGGGAAGGGGAGGGATGCAGAGACAAGAAGCAATCGTGCAGCCTTGGGGCAGGGTCCTGGTTCTCTTGCAAGGGATACACAGAGCAATATCTTTGAGATCTTCTGCAGGACTTAGCCCCCACAAAATGGAAGATGCTAACTACTTGATGAAACACTCTTCATTTCAGAGGAGGTCACAGTTCCCCATCATCACCTGACTCTAGGCAATCTCTGGATTGAAGGAGTGAGCACCCTGCACGCACCCTGATCCTTGTCAGCAACCCCACCTTTGACTATAAAACTCCTCACAACTCCCCCTGGGTTGGGATGGGACACACAGTTTTGAGGGCCTTGCTTATTTGACTTATATGCAGAGTACATCATACAAAATGCCAAGCTGAATGAATTACAAACTGGAATCAAGATTGCTGGGAGAAATATCAGCAACTTCAGATATGCAGATGATACCACTTTAATAGTAGAAAGCTAAGAGGAACTAAAGAACCTCTTGATTAGGGAAAAAAAGGAGAGTGAAAAAGCTGGCTTAAAACTCATATTCAAAAAACTAAGATCATGGCATCCAGTTCCATCACTTCATGGCAAATAGAAGGGGAAAAGGTAGAAACAGCACAGATTTTATTTTCTTGGGCTCCAAAATCACTGCAGATGGTGACTGTAGCTATGAAATTGAAAGATGCTTGCTCCTTGGAAGGGAAGCTATGACAAACCTTGACACTGTATTAAAAAGCAGAGATATCATTTTGTCAACAAAGAACCATGTAGTCAAAGCTATGGTTTTTCCAGTAATCATGTACGACAGTGAGAGTTGGACCATAAAGAAGGCTGAATAACAAAGAATTTAAGCTTTTGAATTGTGCCAGAGAAGACTCTTGACAGACCCTTGGACTGCAAGAAGACCCAACCAGTCCATCCTAAAGGAAATCAACCCTGAATATTCATTGGAAGGACTGATGCTGAAGTTGAAGCTCCAATACTTTGGCCACCTGATATGAAGAACTGACTCCTTGGAAAAGACCCTGATGCTGGGAAAGATTGAAGGCAGGAGGAGAAGGGGATGACAGAGGATGAGATGGTTGGATGGCATCACCAACGCAATGGACATGAGTTTGAGCAAACTCTGGGGGACAGTGAAGGACAGGGAAGCCTGGTGTGCTGCAGTCCATGGGGTCGCAGAGAGTAGGATATGACAGAGTGACTCAACAACAACAACAGCGAGGCTGCAGTGGTCCCTGTGGCTGTCAAAGCAATGAAGCTGTTCTTTTCTACTTCACCCAAAACTCTGTCTCTGAGATTTAGTTCGGTGTCAGGGTACAGAGGCTGGATTTGGCTTCACATCCTATGATCAGAGACCGAAACAACGTCAGGAGATAATAGTGACAAGGAGGTCAGAAGCCTGTGACTTGAGCCTGCAGGACAGATGGCCCCCTGGGGTCTCCTTGGTATCTAGGAGATGTGACTCTCAGAGACAGTTGGTGAACATGGAGTGCGATCTGAGACTAAGAAAGATTGCTTAAATCTAAAGGAGACGGCACTGTTTGGCTTGTTGGCAGAATATAGCCTCTCGATATCTTTGACCTATATGCAGCTTTAAAAGATAATATGAGCCACTTCTAGACAACAATACTGTACTGTGCATTTAAAAATTTGTTAAGAGGGTAGATCTCCTGTTAAGTGTTATCACCACAAAAGCCAAAAAAAGGGACACAAGAGAATATTTGGAGGTGATGAATCTATTCTGTTGATTATGCTGATGGTTTCACAGGTGTGGGCAATATGTCCAAACTCAAATTGTATAACATATATATGATGCTGGGAAAGATTGAGGGCAGGAGGAGACGGGGGTGACAGAGGATGAGACAGTTGGATAGCATTACTAATTCAATGGACATAAGTTTGAGCAAACTACTGTAGATTCCGAAGGACAGGGAAGCCTGGCATGCTGCAGTCCATGGGGTGGCAAAGAGTCGGACACAACTCAGTGACTAAACAACACTATATGTGCAGTTTTTGTATCAATTATACCTCAGTAAGGTTGTTTAAAAAAAAAAAGGTTTGATCCAAAAGGCAAAAGCCAAGGTATTTCACAAAGAAACATGCATGCTTTGGGATCCCTCTTGAAAAGTCAGATCAGGGCATACTTTTATTTCTGCACTCTTTGGATCTGTGTTGTCTAGTAGGGTGAGCCCTAACCGGGTATGGATACTTTACGTTTATATTTATTTAATTAGTTTTATTAAAGTATAACTGATTTACAATATTGTGTTAGTTTCAGGTGTACAACATAGTGATATAATGTTTTTATAGATTGTACTATATTTAAAGTTATTACACAATAATGGCTATATTTCCTGTGCTGTACAATATACCCCTGTGACTATTTATTTTATAGCCACATACTAGTTTCATAATTAATTCCATAACCTATTTTTCCATTTTTCCCACCCCACTGATAACCACTAGTTTGTTCTCTTCATCTGAGAGTCTGCTTCTGTTTTGTTATTTTCATTGATTTGTTTTAGTTTTTAGATTCCACATGTAAGTGATAACATACAGTCTTTGTCTTTCTCTACGTGACTTATTTCACTAAGTATAATACCTTCCAGTTCTATTCAGGTTGTTGCAAATGGAAAAATTTCATTCTCTTTAATGGCTGAGTATATTCCATTGTATATATGTAGCACAGCTTCTTTTTGAAAAAGTTGTTTATTTTAGTTGGAGGATAATTACTTTGCAATATTATGATGGTGTTGCCATGCATCGACAAGAATCGGCCACAGGTACACGTGTGCCCCCCCCGCCCCGTCCTGAACCCCCCCAGCTCCCTCCCCACCCCATCCCCCCAGGTTCTCACAGAGCCCCAGCGCTGGGTGCCCCGTGTCATACACCAAACTCCTGCTGTTTGTCTGTTTTTCTTATGGTAACGTGTAGTTCGTGCTAGACTCTCAAATCATCCCACCCTCTCCTCCTCCCGCTGAGTCCAAAGGCCTGTTCTTTACGTCTATCTACCAACCTTCTTTATCCATTCCTCTGGTGATGGACACTTGAGTTGCTTCCATGCTTGGCAATTATAAACAGTGCTGCAATGAACATTGGAGAACATGTGTTTTTTTGAATTATGTTTTTTCCACCCCCAGATATATGTCCAGGGGTGGGATTGCTGGATCTTATGGCCATTCTCTTTTTTATTTTCTAAGGAGCTTCCATAGTGTTCTCTGAAGTAGTTACACCCCAAGGTAGTTTACATCCCCCCTGGTGGGGCTTCTGGCCAAATTGATCCAACTCAAGTAGGTAATAGGAAAGCTGGTTTCATCCTCAGGTTCCAACCATGCCTTCTGATTCTACTTTGCCAGCATAAAGCTGACACTTTGATGTCTAACCAACTCCTGTATCTATTTCTTAATTATTTTAGCATTTTCAGAGGGAAGAGAGGCGATTGGTGCTTTTATCTATTCCCATAGCAGTTCCAGCTGCCTGCAATATTTATTCCCGTGGAGTTAGCCCATCTTGCACCACCAAACAGATGACCGGGACAAACGACACATGTCCAAAGAGGTACAGGTGTTAAGTCACTTCCAGCTGGAACTACTGGGAAAACTTCATGGAAGAGGTAGTATTGGAGTTAATCTTGGAGGAACGATTCACTTACACTGGAGGAAAAGTGTAAAGAGGATTCAGAAGTGAGTGAACTGGCTGTTTGAGAGGGGCCTGATGGGAGCAATGGGAAGTCTCTGGAGAAGCTCAGGAATTTTCAGCCCCAAGGAGCATTCAACTCCGACACTGGGAAGTTTTTGTTGGGAGGCAGTGACAGTTAGGGCAGGAAAAGTGGGTGGGAGTTCCATCTAGCAGGCACTGGCATTTTAATAATGAAAGACAATTTTGAGAGGGCAACGGACTGACTAATGCAGTTGGAAGTACGTCTTGAAATCTATAACTAGGAAACAATTTAAAAGCAGTTATTTCTGAGATCTCGGCCTTGTCTGTTTTCTCTGGTCGCTGACTAGTTAGGCACTTGCACACTCCCCCACCCCTGCCCCCGCCAGTGGACTTATAATTCTTTCAGAAGCACTTTTTGTCTAATGTCCATCCAGCGGCTTTCACGCCCAGTCAAGCCGACTTCCTGTCGTCTTCAACAGAGGCTTGAGAAGAGGTGAAAATAAAACATTCATCACACTGTGAAAGCAAACACTGATACTATCAGATTTGGCCACTCATTGCAGTTCTGAGTCATGGTCACACCAAGAAAATGAATCAAAAGGATAGGATAATAAAATCCTATTAGGGGATTAAACATTTCAGCATTTCACAAGCTAGGCAGAGTCTTCATTTCCTTAGCATCCCACCAACTTGCTTATTTTCTACAAACCTTGTATAACAAGGTATTCATTTTTAAAGTCTCTTTCGTGTTAAATCTTTGATATGCTAAGTTACAATTTGCTGGAGTCAGTTTGCTTAAGGATCCCAAGTACTTTCTGATACAAAAGGATGAGACTCGTGTTAATTTTCAGAGAAAGGTAAAATCCTGACTCTTCTACAGATATAAAAATGAACGCATGTTAAAGATTTTATTTTATGCATATATAATAGAATCAGGAATATCTTATATTCCAATCCAAAGAAAAAGTTAAAAGCACAAATTGATGTGGAGTCAAGGAACATAAAACTGTTTTTCTACAAGAGGGAGGGAAGTCAATAGGAACTCTACTTGGAGATACAGATTTGCATGGAGTGACTACTAAGGTGCCAAGAGCTACAAAATGGACAAAGCAAGGACAAGGTGGCATCAGAAGACCCAGAAGGGCGTGCTCTATGTAACCACGTACAGTTTTCCATTGAAACGCACGTTTTATTCTTTAGTCCTGATTCCTTCTTCAGAATCAGAATTTTGGAAACTTTTGTGGAGAAGGAGGGAGTCCCCAACTGAGTGCCTGACATAGAGAAAGTCGGGGAGGTCCCTAAAATAAATTAATTATGGAGGTAGAATGATATATAGGGCCAGTGGGAAAGGTGGTTCCGGATGGTGAAGTGTTTGGTTCTGGGCGGGCCTCCTGGGTGGGCTCGTGAAGGAGCCCCAGGAGCGCTGGGGATTCTCCGCTTGTCTCCAGAGGCGCTGGGTACCCTTCTCTCCTCTGGGGTCACATCACGGTCCCTTACCCTCTGGTTTCCGATGGAACCCGTAGCAGGATGCTGAAGGGTGACTCTGGAACGCCCCGCCCCAGCTCCCTCCCTGTGGGTGGGGTCCGTCGCCAAGCTCCTCCCCCAGACCCCTCCTCTGGTCCCCAGGTCCTCCCCGCCCCCGCCCTGCAGACCGAGGGTGGGTACCCCCCTGCTGCTAGCTCTGGAGTATCGGGCATCTCCTTAGAATGCCCCTGCTTCATGACCATACTTTCAAAGTAGTCTCTTTTAAACATAGCTGTTTGTTTTAAAGTATTTGTGGGGACCTTGGAAAATAGGCCGAGTAAACGAAAGGTCACACTGGTAACCTGATGTGACAGATTCTGAGCTCTTTCTAAAGCAGTTTGCTTCCTAAGGCGCATTCACCCAGTATCAAGAGGGTGCATCTTGAGTCGCAGCACCTCCCCAAGGTGGTGGGACACCTGGATTAGCCCTTCAGATGTGAGTAAGCATTCTCCAGAGTTCTTGGAACATTCTCCAGAGGGGTCTTGATGGGAAATACATCCCTGGAAGACAGACTCCTTTTTTTTTTTTTGGTTTAATAGGTGAGATGAGTGAGGACTTGAGCTATTTTGATGATGTTATATTATCTGCAACTAGCCACAACACTTCTATAGGTTGTAATATGTGTATGTGAAGATTAACTTATACCCTGAGGTTTGATGCTGAAGTTGAAGTTCCAATTCTCTGGCCACCCTATGTGAAGACCAACTAGTTGGAAAAGACCCTGATGCTGGGAAAGGTGGAGGGCAAGAGGAGAGGTGGGTGGCAGAGGATGAGATGGTTGGATGGCATCACTGACTCAATGGACATGAGTTTGAGCAAGCTCTAGGAGATAGTGAAGGACAGGGAAGCCTGGCGTGCTGGCTTATGGGGTTGCAAACAGTCAGGCATGATAAGCAACTGAGCAACAACAGCAAAGGTTAAATGAATATTTGAGGCTAATTGATACTTGTTTTAATTTTTATTTTATACTGGAGCATAGTTGATTAACAATGTTGTGTTAGTTTCAGGTGTATAGCAGAGCGATTCAGTTATACATATACATGGATCCTTTCTCAGATACTTTTCCTGTTTAGGTTACTACGAAGTAGAGTTCCCTGTGTTACCCAGTAGGAGCTTGTTGATTATCTACTTTATATACAGTAATATATATATTGTCTGTCAATCCCAATCTCCCAATCTATTCCTCCCCTCCCCATTCTTCCCCAGCTGTAATCATACAGTTACAACCCCAGTTGCAACCTCTAAGTCTGTGAGCCTGTTTCTCTTTTGTAAATAAGATCATTTGTATCATTTTTTTTAAAAGATTCTGCATACAAATTGTCTCATATACTTGTCTTTTTCAGTCTGATTTATTTCACTTAGTATGGTCATCTCCAGGTCCAACTGTGTTGCTGCCAATGGCATTATTTCATTCTTTTTAATGGCTGAGTAATATTCCATTGTATGTATGTACCACATCTTCTTTATTCATTCATCTGTCAATGGAAATTTAGGTTGTTCCCATGTCTTGACTATTTGTAAACATATTGCAATGAACATTGGGGTGTATGTATTCTTTCAAGCCATGTTTTTCTCTGGATGCATGCCCAGGAGTGGGATTGCTGTATCATATGGTAACTCTATTTTTAGTTTCTTTTTTTTTTCTTTTTTTCTTTTTAGTTTCTTAAGGAGCCTCCATACTGTTCTCCACAGTGGTTGTACCAATTTGCATTCCCACCAACAGTGCAGAAGGGTTCCCTTTTCTCCACATCTTCTCCAGCATTTATTGTTTGTAGATTTTTTTGATGATGGCCATTCTGACTGGTGTGAGGTGATACCTCATTGTACTTTTGATCTGAATGCATATTCCATCGCTTCAGTCATGTCCAGCTCTTTGTGATCCCATGGAATGTAGCCCGCCAGCCTCCTCTGTCCATGGGATTCTCCAGGCAAGAGTACTGGAGTGGGTTGCTATGCCCTCCTCCAGGAGATCTTCTAGACCCAGGGATTGAACCTGCATCTCTTACATCTTCTGTATTGGCAGGTGAGTTGTTTACCACTAGCGCCACCTGGGAAGCCCAATGGGAGTCATTCGTATTCGAATATTTCGAAATCCAAATTTCAGAATAAGCAATAGCTATTTGAGTCTGCACCACTGGGCTCATTATTTAGCCCTGTTAATGGATGTTAGAAATACTTTTTAATGAATAAAATAAGGGTTTTTTAAACCATGAGGTTGGGAAAAATGGTTGTATAGGTACCTTGTCATGTATGAATGAGAGAAAAATCCAGTGAGTCTCAGCACTTAACTTCAGAATAGTTTCCAAGATAAAACATTTAGCTATGCCCCACATTCTACCTTCCCTCACATCAAATATGGAGAATTCAGTCTCCTGTAATTTTAGATCAGTTGATTCTACTCTAAATATGATTGCATTTACTTCAGAGTGAAACTTTCATTCAGAATACTCATTGGAATGAAAAAAGGACCAAGAAAGGGGGAATTTCACTGAGCTTATAATGATCACTGTGTATTGATCAGGACAGCTAGGCTCTGCCGCAGGAACAAACAACAGCTGGAATCTCAGTGGCTTGAAAAAACAAAGGTTTATTTCTTACTCATACTATATGTTCAGGGGCGGTTCCTCATCGTCTTCACTCAGCCCCTGACCGGCAGAGCAGCCACCAGCTGGAACCTTGCTGGCCATCTTGGGGGAAAGAAAAGAGGGGCTCCCTCTGGAAGGCCTTGTATTGGCAAGTACACGCTCCCGTGTGTTCAGAGGGCAGGTGGCTGGGAGCATCCGGGTAAGAGCACGTGAGGACCACAGGTTGGTGACTTGGCTTGTTGTGTGTTAGCCACTCAGTCGTGTCTGACTGTTTGTGACCCCGTGGACTGTAGCCTGCCAGGCTCCTCTGTCCATGGAATTCTGCAGGCAAGGATACTGAAGTGGGTAGCCATTCCCTTCTCCAGAGGATCTTCCCGACCCAGGGATCTAACCCAGGTCTCCTGCACTGCAGGGAGATGGTTTGCCCTCTGTGCCACCAGGGAAGTCCTGTTGTCGCTCCTCATTAATAAATGTCTGTGTGAGCGGCAGAATTTAGCCCAAGACTTAACTTTCCTCGTAACTTATCACCTGGCAAAGAGCCTGGGGGAGATGAAGCAAAGTCCGTGCCTCTCTTTACTAAGTGGAAGCTACTGGTGTTCACCAACAAAGTGCTGAACAGTTGTTGAAGGGAAAATTGGCTTAGGACAGTTTGAATCAAGCGGAGCACGAGAAGAATTCTTGACTGCAGAGTGAGAGAGAGGGACACATATTAGGGTATTGCCTCTCACGTCTTCTGTGGCTTAAATGCTTGTCTGAGACGATGGGGTAGTGGAACACAATCTAGAAGATTCCTCAGAATATGCTAGATTTTCTTTTTCTATTTTCCTCCCTCCCTCCCTCCTTCCTTCCCTCCCTCTCTCTCATTTCTTTCTTTCTCTCATACTGTTTACACTTCATAAATATTTCAGCATCTTAGTGACTCTTCTATGGGACTCCATAGCACCAAAGACAGTAAAATTCTTGTCTCAGCTATACAAGCAGGTGGCATCTTTGAAATGATCCCCTTGACTCTTAATGATTCTGAAGGTCTATTTGGAAGCTCCTCCCTTTGGTCCCCAAAGTCATGGAGTATTCAGAGAAACATCTAAAGGAGAGTTAATTTCCAGCATATTATTGTTTGCTGCATTTGGTGCCAATTAAACTCTAGCCTAGAGCTAAGCATATGATTTGGGAATGAAACTTTTTTTGGCAACACAATACACAAAAAGCAATTATAGTGTTTTTCCTATAACCAGTTAAGTGATAGAGGAAATAGAATTGTTACTTAGCAATTATCACACTCTGCCCAATTCCCTCCATAATTTAATAGGCATAAGATTCTTTTAAACCTCAAGTTACTCAATAATTTAGCTAATCTGTAACCTAGGTAAACCATCTTACGTTTTGCTCGCTAAACCAACTGGTTAAAATGATGAAGTTAAACTATAACACACCTAGGTAGAGCTTTTCTCAGAAGTGTTTCAATTCCATATTGAATTTTCTGAATGTAAAATAATCATACTCAGATTTCAAAACAGTCGGCCTTACCTGTATCATGGCTGAGTATAAGGTCTTGTGGAATTATAGCAATCTATTGGCAAAGAGGACTAGAGACCTATTGTATACCTTGGTTTGAATTTTAAAAGAAAGATGCTTGAGAAATGGAAATGATATAATTTCTATCACATATATGTTAACAACAATCCATTAAAATTTTCTTCTAGAATCTCAAAAGCATAAATTTGCCTGTTGAAAAATTGAGTTGCCATCCAAAATATGGCTGATACAATGGAAATATTTTCTGCTATATTTTCACAAATGAAAGGAGCAACTTTGTGACCATACCAGCAAAGTATATATACACTTACTGTCTTTATTAAGATTTTCTGAATGCTTATTTTTATTTATTTTTATATAATTATTTTTTAACTGGAGTATGATTGATTTACAATGTTGTGCTAATTTCTGCAGTACAGTAAGGTGATTTCTTTATATGTTATATGTTTAGTTTTATATATTATACCTTTAGTTTTCCACATGGTTTATCATAGCACACTAAATATAGTTCCCAGTGCTATACAGTAGGACCTTGTTGCTTATCCATTTTATATATAAAGGCTTGCACCTGCTAATTTCAACCTCCCACTCCAGTCCTCCCCCGCCGGCAACCACCAAGCTCTTCTCTATGTCTGGGAGTCTGTTCCTGTTTCATAGACAGGTCCATTCATGTCATAGTTTCCACATATAAGTGATATCCCGTGGTGTCTGTCTTTCTCTGTCTGACTTACCTCACTTAGTATGATCATCTAGCATGATCATCTCTAGGTTCGTCCATGTTGCTCCAAATGGCATTATTTCATTCTTTTTTACAACTGAGTGGTATTCTATTGTATATATGCATCACATCTTTATCCACTTGTTCACCCGATGGACATTTAGGTTTTTTCCATGTCTTGGCTTCTGTAAATAGCGCTGCTATGAACATAAGGGTGCATGTATCTTTTTTTTTTCCATTTATTTTTATTAGTTGGAGGCTAATTACTTTACAATATTGTAGTGGTTTTTGCCATACATTGACATGAATCAGCCATGGATTTACATGTATTCCCCATCCTGATCCCCCCTCCCACCTCCCTCTCCACCCGATAACCCTATATGCAAAAGAGAAAAAGAGACACAGATGCATGTATCTTTTTGGATTAGCGTGTTGTCTGCATACATGCCCTGGAACGGGTAATCACTTCTTGGCCTTTTGGCTAAGATCATGTATTCTTATGATTAAGAGGAGAGCATTAAAAATACATCCAATTTTCTCTCTTCTCTGACCTGAAGTAAACAGAAATCCTGTATACCAGAATGGAGGGCCCTGAGTATGTCGGGAGAGAGAGATCACAGGTTGTAAGGAGTTACGTCAAACTGGGGACCCTGTTAGCGTATCAATGAGCAAGCCAGCCAGTCAAGCCTGACCAAGACTTCAGACTCTGTACAGTCGGCCAAGTTTGTTTGCAGCTTCTGTTCATTATTTCCCTGGGTTTTCTTCGGAGTGTCATGCTCCTGTTATTTTTATAATAAAGCACTTCTATCCCTTGTTTCATTCTGTATTTCCAAGATGGCAATTATTCAGAGTTTTGTATGTATTGTTAGAAAGCTGACCTGTTACATTTTATGATGGCATCATGCCTCAAACCAGTAAAAATGCTCTTGACCCTACCAAGGTCTTAATGAGTTAGACTCATTGACATGGACTTTCATGCGACCGTAAGTGTGAAACTCTCTAACACTGTGCCTGGCATATTGGGGAATGTTCAATGCTGTTAGTTTAAAAAAAATTAAATACATCTAGTAAGATAGCTCCCTCTGTTTCTGTTTATATATTAATAATATAGAGGTGGCTGCCTAGACAAAGAAAAGATCGTTTATTGCCACGTCTAGAGCTACCTCTAGAGAAGATCTGGTTTCTCATAATATTCATGATTTAGGACACTCAAAGAATGCGCGTAAACTGTCTTGTTTATCAAAGCCGCTTAAGGAGAATGCAGATGCTGGGGCTCTCAGGGTGGCATGACCCAGGAATCTGCATTTCACCGTCATTCTCATGGATTCTAAAGTTGAAGGCTCTCTACTGCTTACTGGCCTGAGGCCTTTTCTTCAGCAGTTAAACTTAGACCAGTGAACTAGGTTACCTCTAATAGAGGATACAATCACATGAAAAAGATGTGAGGGACAGAATAATTTTCAGAAAGATGGTTGTGTGGTTTTACTAATCTCTTAATTGCTCCTAAACTTTCTTTCTTTCTTTCTTTTTTTTTAATTGCTTCTAAACTTTCTTCAGAACTAATCTCCAACAATTACAGTTTGCATTTCTTTGAAAATACCTTCTGCTTTTCTGAGGTTTCTGCAGATTTCTACAAGGAGGACAGCTACAAAGAACAGGTCAGGAACAGTGAGGATTTGCACCATTCTATCTTTTCTACATTTCCTGGTCTCTTAAATACACCATTAAAACAAAAATAGGCAAATAAATGAATATTTATTATAATAGATACCTACATAAAATACATAGGTGTTTTTAAAAGCCATTTTAGTTTAGGTCTTGTGTGTGTGTGTGTGTCACTTTAGTCATGCCCTACTCTTGCAACCCCACAAACTAGCCCACCAGGCGCCTCTGTCCATGGCATTTTCTAAGCAAGAATACTGGAGTGGGTTGCAATTTCCTTCTCCAGGACATCTTCCCAGCCCAGGAATGGAACATTGTAGGCAGACTCTTTGCTGACTGAGCTACAAGTTTCGGCCTTAGTTGTGCCATAAACTGGACTTGGGTCAGGCCGGTTATTATTCAAAATGAAGACTGAATTTGACCTTAATTTCAAATGCTGGACCCTTAAATGGACGTCCTCAGTGGCCACTAAACCTGTGATAAGGTTCAGGAAATGCTCCCTGAGAATACGACACCTTGGCATATTGACTATTTTAAGCTACAGATGTCTGAGACAAGGGCAGAAGGAGAAAGGCCACGCTGCCCTTCTCCCTCCCACTTATCTTTTCTGTGGCCTTGAATCAGGTCATAAAAGCCTCCTGTGCGAAGGGCCCTCCCTATACCTGGAGGAAAGGAGCGTCCTCATCTCTGCAGACAGAGGAGGCTGAGAAGAAGCCAGCAAACAGGCCTCGGGAAGCGCCGCTGGTTCACTGTCCTCTCCTCATGCTCTTCAGTCGCCGCATCGCGTCTGACTGCTCGTGACCCGTGGGTGCAGCAAGGCCGGCCTCCCCGTCCCGCCCGTCTCCAGGCTTTGCTCAGGTTCACGCCCAGGTGCGCTTTCCTCGCATGCCTCCTACTCCCAACCCATCAAATTCCTCCAAGACAGTCCACTCTCCATCAAACGTAACAGACAGATGCTCTGGGTTAGCCATTTCTTTAGGCCTCATTTCCTTGTGAAGGTTCCCAGTGTCAAGTAAGTGAAAGTGTTAGTCATGTCCGACTCTTTGTGACCCCCTGGACTGTCGCCCGCCAGGTTCAATTCTCCAGGCAAGAATACTGGAGTGGGTTGCCATGCCCTCCTCCAGGGGATCTTCCACATCCAAGGATAGAACCTGGGTCTCCTGCAAGGCAGGCAGATTCTTTACCATCTGAGCCACCAGGGAAGCCCCATGTCAAGAAAAACTTAAATAAATGTGTATGCTTGTCTTCTATTGATCATTGTCCATTTAATTTTCAGACCCAACCAGGGACGCTTAGGTAGACTTTTTCCTCTCCAGCACATGGATAAGTGGAAAACCCAGGAAGTAGGGCCCCAGGGTCCCACTCCTGCCGGAACAGAAGCAAGCTTTTTGCTTTTTATGTTTTCAGTTTTATGTTTGCTCTGTTGGGGGTTCGCAAAAAGTGCATTTGGAACAAGTATTAATAACCCCGTGTGCCTTATGAACTCCAGGTGTCCGATTTCATTCTGGATTCAACTTTGGACAAGTTCTTCTTCTAGGGTTTCTTAAATGCTTAAAAGGGTTAAGGAGTCTGCCTTAAGCTAAAAGCGTGGACTTCCCGTTTCATTTCTTTAGTTTCATTCTTCTGTTTCAGAGTTGTGCCATGCCTATTGGTGTGGAGGGTGGAATTTCACTCTGTGTAACAATCTTAGTAGGGAAAGAGGGTTTCTCTTTTATCAGTTGGGTTTCCCAGGGGGTGCTGGTGGTACAGAATCCACCTGCCAATGCAGGAGACACAAGAGACGCTGGTTCGATCCCTAGTTCCAGAAGCTCTCCTGGAGGAGGGCACACTAACGCACTCCCATATTTTTGACTGGAGGATCCCATGGACAGAGGAGCCTGGTGGGAGACAGTCCACGCGGTCGCACAGAGTTGGATATGTTTTATAAGTTACTCTGCTGGCAGCATTTATCCAATGAGAAAGACAGACATACCCGCTTACAAAGCCAGGGAAACTATCTGCTCTGTGTGTTTGCGTTCTCGGCCATCCACTGCCCATCCCCTGCCCATCCCCTCGAGTGGATTTTCTGGCCTCACTATGGGACAGTGATGAAGGGCAGATGAGAGAGGCACTCTGGTTCACAGTCACCCAGTTGGAATCCCTTTGGAATCTCCATGTTTTCCTTGGAATTTGTTCAGAGAAGAGAAAAAGGTGCACACAAATAGAACAGACCAAGTCAGTAGTTGGAGAAGACTCCTAAGAGTCCCTTGGACTGCAAGGAGATTAAACCAGTCAATCCTAAAGGAAATCAGTCCTGAATATTCATTGGAAGGACTGATGCTGTAGCTGAAACTCCCATACTTTGGCCACCTGATGTGATGAGATGACTCATTAGAAGAGACCATGATGCTGAAAAAGATTGAGGGCGGGAGGAGAAGGGGAGGACAGAGGATGAGATGGTTGGATGGCATCACTGACTCAATGGACATGAGTTTGAGCAAGCTCTGGGCGATGGTGAAGGACAGGGAAGCCTGGCGTGCTGCAGTCCGTGGGGTCACAAGGAGTCGGACACGACTGAGCGACTCAGCAGCAACAACAAAGTAGCCCTGTCGCTTCTGGCTTCGTAGTTATTTTTCATTCGTTGGCTGCAGCACTGAACAGTCTCGTCTAGTGGGAATCCACAGACTGCAATCTTATTGAAGGCGAGGGTTATCTCTCACGAGGGAAGCCAGAAAGGCTCACTGTTCTTTCTACCTGGGGTGAGGGTGAAGAGTGGGCTTGTGACCCAGACTTGGGCAATCTAATGTCTCCTCATGACTCTGAGTCTTTGTTGAATGACACAAAGAGAGTGGCATTGATAATGCAATTCGTCACTGATTCAATATTCATGGGCATAGCGCCATCTAGGGGCGGGCAGCTGCATTGTCTTACAGGGAGGTGGAATCCTGGTTGCTGGAAGCTATCTTGCTTCCTTTCCATTTTGCAGTCCTGGTCTTCCAAATTTTTGTTGATTCTGTCACATCCTCATGGCCTTCCAGTAAATTATCTTTTGATTCAGACAACCAGAGTCAATTTCCGTTGCTTGCGTTCAAGAACCCTAGCTCATATTGAAAGGCTAGGGTTCAAACCCAAACCAATCCTGGTATGGAAAAACGTGATAATGTTTATATTAACTTTTTATCATATAAAAGTTAATATACAAGTATGGGACTATTTTGATGTAGTATATTTTATATCTTAATAGTAGTGATAGTTACTTTAAAATTTTTATTTTATATTTATATGCTCTGGAGCATAGTTGATTAACAATATTGTGTTAGTTTCAGGTGTATACAGCAAAGTGATTCAATTATACATACATATGTATCTCTTCTTCTTAAAATTCTTTCCCCATTTAGGTTATTACAGAATACCTAGCAGAGTTCACTGTGCTATACAGTAGGTCCTTGTTGGTTATCTATTTAATGTATCGTAATGTGTCTATGTCAATCCCAGCCTCCCAATCTATCCTGCCCCCTACCCTTCCCCCCATAACCATAGCTTGTTCTCTAAGCCTGTGAGTCTATTGCTGTTTTGTAAATAAGTTCATTTGTATCATTTTTTTAGATTCCACATATAAATGATATCATATGATATTTGTCTTTCTCTGGATTACTTACTTCACTTTGTATCTCCATATCATCTCCAGGTCCATCTATGTTGCTGCAAATGACATTATTTCATTCTTTTTAATGACTGAGTAATATTACATTTTATATATATATATGTATATTTATATACCAAATTTTCTTTACTCATTCATCTACCAGTGGACATTTAGTTTGTTTCCATGTCTTGGCTATTGCAAACAGTGCTGAGATGAACATTGGGGTGCATGTATTCCCTCAAACACACTATCCCGTGGTTGGCGCAGGTCTCTGCTCTTCACGGTAAGCAGCTGCATAGTACCTGCATGCATGCTGAGTCACTTCAGTCGTGTCTGGCTCTCTGTGACCCCATGGACTGTAGCCCACCAGGCTCCTCTGTCCATGGGATTCTCCAGGCAAGAATACTGGAGTGGGTCGTCAGGCCCTCCTCCAGGGGATCTTCCTGACCCAGGGATTGAACCCACGTCTTCTACGTCTCCTGCATTGGCAGGCGGGTTCTTCAGCACTAGCACCACCGGGGAAGCCCTGCGTAATACCTACTCTGGTGCAATTACGCACCTCCACCCCTTTGTTGGGTTTAGGCAAAGATTCTTCTAGGAGAAGCAGGTCCTAATATAACAGAGAGCAGACCCATTTCCTGCCTAATACCACTTCCCTGAGGGTTTAGAGTAAATCTGCTCAGTGCCTGGTCAGGGAGTGTTAGTGTATATGGAGCACCCAGTGGCGTCTCCCGGATTGCCCCTTTCAAGCCCACCAGGTGCATGCCAAACTCGTGGAGGGCAACCTCACAAGCCAAGGCTGTCCCTCTGGGATGTGGTTGCTGGTGGTGAGAGGTTCACCGTGGTTCCAAATCAGAAGAGATTAAGCCGGCCCAAGCAGACTTCCCAGGTGACTCAGAGGTAAAAAAAATTGCCTGCCAACGCAGGAGATGTAGGAGACTAGAGTTCGATTCCTGGATTGGGAAGATCCCCTGGAGGAAGAAATGGCAACCCATTCCAGTATTCTTGCCTGGAAAATTTTGTGGACAGAGTAAACTGGCAGGTTGCAGGTTCCATGGGGTCGCAAAGAGTCGGACACAACCCCGCGTGTGCATGTGTGTTTGCACACACACACACACACACACACACACACACACACGAAGCCAGTCCAAGCAACTCCTATAGAGTCATTGACCCTTCCTGGCTAGTATTAGAAATAGACTAGAGAGAAGACTCAAGAGGATTAGGACTTGAGTCAGGAACAATGGGCTGGTGTACTCCCCTGCTTCAAACCTGTGTGCTGCTCTAGGAATTGAAACTTTTAAGGAGGAGACAGAGAGAAGGACAAGCATTGACAGCAGCATGGATGCAACGAGACCAGCATTCTGAGCCAGGCCGGTCAGGAAGAGGACAAAACCCGCACGGTGTCGCCTGTATGTGGGATCTGGACTCTGACTCAAAGGAACCTATCCATGAAGCAGAAACAGACTCCGGACGGAGAGAACAGGCTGGTGGCTGCTAAGGGGGACAGAGCTGGAGGAGGAATGGAGTGCGGGCTGGGGTCAGCACAGCTCAGCTTTCATGTATAGACTGGACGAACTGCAAGGGCCTGCTGGATCGCACAGGGAACTATATTCAGTACCCTACGGGAAACCATGGTGGGAAAGAATTTTAAAAAAAGAGTGCATACACACATATATATAACTGCACAGTGGTAATAAACAATATTGTAAATAATCTACACTTTAATTAAAAACAGAGAGAGCGAGAAAGGCTAGAAGGAGTGATGGTGAATTCGGAGGGTGGTGCCCGGCGAAGGCGGGAAGGAGAGGGGCTCGTGCAGAGGACCCCGGAGACCACCCTTAGGGACCCGCGTGTGAGGACCCGGCCGCGCGTCCGCACCGGGTGGGGGCCGCCGGCCAGGGTCATCTGACTTATTCCCGCATGATCTAGTTACGTAGGCTTGCTGTGAGGCTCACACAGACGAGGTGTTCTACGTGATGGTGCCAGAGGAACCGGAGACAGTGACGCAAATGCCCTTACTGCGAGGCCCCCGGGTGCGCGGGAGCAAAAGGGTGAAACCCCGTCTGCACATCACGGCTCTGCTCCCCCAGCCTGCCCCTGCCGCTGCCCCCCGCCCCGCATATCCAGGGCCAAAGAGGAGCACGGAGGAGAAGGAAGGCAAGCAAACCCACCGCGCCCTCTTAGGCTGCGACGACAGCTCTGCCTCCAGCTTTCCGAGTGAGCCTTCTGGAGCGGGCCCGCCCACTCCCTGGGCCCGCACTGTACACGCGGAGGTACCACCTACCTGGGCCGGCAGGAGGGGCTTGCACCCCGCAGCGGGGAGGGGCAGCAGACTCAGTCCCCGGCTCCCTGGGGTCGGCCGTACCCACCGCCCTCCCCAACTCACCCTCTCACCCCCTTCCCCTGAGGCCATCGTCCAGCGCTGGAGCAGGACAGCTCTGAGGGGCCTGCCCTGGACTCCACACTGGGATGGCCAAGGCTCTGATGCGCCTGCATCTTAGACTAAGTCCTCCCTCCGTCCACTCAAGCCTCCTTCCTCTCGCCTCCCTTCACAAGTACTGGTCCTGCACAGACCAGTCTCAGCACCTGCTTCCAGAGAACCCAGTCTGTAACACGAGCTTTAATCCTGGGCTTTGCATTGCTTCCACAGAATTCCTCACTAGGGTCCGTGGGGGTGCGCCTGTCCAAAGAGGGCCAGGCACCCAATAGATGCTCAATAAATATCTCTTCTGTGGGTGTGCAAAGCTCAGGGATGAATAGAAGACAACCAGCCCCTTTCCTGAAAGCTGACAATTCCTGGATCGTTAATTTCTTAATGGAAATGACAGATAAAAACATTTTAAAACAAAGATATCTTATAGATTATAGCATTTTTTTTTAGAAATAATAGTTGGTTTACAATGTTGTGTTAATTTCTGTTGTACAACAGAGTGACTCAGTTATACATATGTATATATATTTATACATTCCTTTTAAAAATATTCTTTATAGTTTATCACAGAATATTATCTGCTATATATAGGACCTTGTCTATCCATGCTAACCCAACTTCCCACTCCAGCCTCCGCCGCCTCCCTTTTCCCTTGTCCCCGAAGGTCTGTTCTCTATGTCTGTGGGTCTCTTTCTGTTTCATAGCTAGTTTTGTGTCTTATTTTAGATTCCATAAATGTAGCATCATATGTTAATTGTCTGTCTGACTTCTTTCATTTAGTGTGATAATCTCTAGTTGCATCCATGTTGCTGCAAAAACATTATTTTGTTCTTGTTATGTTGAGTAATTCCACTGTGTCTGTGGACCACATCTTCTTTATCCATTCATCTGTCGATGGGATTTAGGCTGCTTCCATTTCTTGGCTATTGTGAACAGTGCTATATAGCAATGGATTTTAGAGTTAAAACATAATTTAAAAAATTTTGGCCCAAGGAGGAGAGTGCTTTACTATCCGGATTAAATCCTAGGGGAAGCATTTGATTCTTTTGTGTTGTCAGGACACTAATGATTAACTGGAGACGTTCTGATCTTGTATCTCCTGACTCACAAGGGACACTGTAAAGCCTTCTTCACAATCCGTTGCCATCATCTTTGCCAGCAGACCTCCTGCCTTCCTGGCTCTACCTGCTTCATCCTAGCCATGTCGAACCCCTGCAGCTCCCACACCCCTCTGGAGTGGTCATGTGTTTTGATCCACCCCCTTTTTTCTGTTCTACTTCTTCTGTGGTGAGTCTTTACTTGTGTGAAGGGTCCCTACCTTCTCCACTTTGTCCATTTGGCTTGAGTGAAGATCCCTTTACATTTGGCTCCAGGGGTAGACTTGTGATCTAGGTCTGGCCAATCAGAGTGTAATATCCTCTTGACCATAGTACCACAGGATTGAATGATTCTATCGGACACAATGAATTCCAACTTGAAGGGTTTTGCAGACTTACCGGGAGGGAAGAAACATTTTTATTGAGATTATTGACAAGCTAAGAGGTAAACCTAGATCTATGGCCAGTCATCTTACACCATGAAGGGGAAGCTTCTAGACTTTGAGTCTGCATAGGGAAGTGGAGCTGAGAGATGATGAGAGGTTAGTTTGCAACACTATTGGAAGTCTCCATATCCCAGAAGGATTTGAGGTAGACCAGAAGATCCAAATCTAACTTCTGGAAGCAACACTTGAGGTTTTCATGCATATTGTGGGAAAACAACTGCTTCTCATTAGGTTAGTCTAAAATAAAAACCACTTAGTCTTTTGAAAATTTTAATGAGTTACTTTCTTGGGTGAAACATTTCTTTGCAGTTGAACAAATATTTTAGGGGCATGTACAAATCTGTCAAACTTGCTGTGAAGTTTCACTCAGAACTTCGCCATTAACAGTTTCTTAATAAGCAGCCTTTTAATCCTCCCAGTTTTATAGACAGAACCTTTCTCATATCAAAGGATGAAGAGAAACAGTAAATCCTCTGAAAACACTGGGAGGAAATTGGTAGGAGTTTCTCTGGCCTTGATGTGGTTGAAAAAAATACATGAAAGGAGAACAATAAGGAGTAATAACTGTAAGCTAAAAATTGAAAAATGTAGCATGTACACAGTTTTCTTTTGGTTGGGAATATTACACAATCATACCACTTAACAAGAATAGTTGAGACTAGTAATAAATTCATTTTATTATTAAGAAGAACCAGGAATAATTTTATCTTTTAGTTTTATGTCAAGCAGGCAGATCTGTGGGGGCTTCCCTGGTAGCTCAGCTGGTAAAGAATCTGCCTGCAATGCAGGAGACCCTGGTTCATTTCCTGGGTTGGGAACATCCCGTGGAGAAGGGGTAGGCTACTCACTCCAGTATTCTTGGGCTTCCCTTGTGGCTCAGACAGTAAAAAAAGTCCTCCTGCAATGTGGGAGACCTGGGCTCAATCCCTGGGTTGGGAAGATCCCCTGGAGGAGGGCATGGCAGCCCACTCCAGTACTCTTGCCTGGAGAATCCCCATGGACAGAGGAGCCTGGAGGGCTACAGTCCAAGGGGTCGCAAAGAGTCGGACATGACTTCGCGACTAAGCACAGGTAGATTTATAGACTGTATCTATTTTTCCAGCAGTTTTATTATAATTTTATTGCTTTTTGAAATAAACTCACATTCTTTACATTAACTCCTCTGCTCTATTGCAATGAGTATATGTCTCAGAGTGCCATTTTGCGACCCTGTGAGTACACATGTCTACCTGCCAGTAGGCAAAGCAGATGGAATTATGGTTGTTTTTATCATCAAAATCTAAAATTTGCTGAGTAAGACTTGAATACAGACAAAAATAAATATCATTTGAAATCTTTTTTTTTAAATGCACAGTGACATTTCATAAAAAAATATAATTATCTGCCTACTTTTTGAAAAAGCAAAGGTCAGAGGAGTGAAATGGGAGAGTGATTCTATTAATGTTTCTGGTTGAGTGTCCTCTGTTGTTATGATCTCAAGATTCTTTCAGCTACATGCACTAATGATTGTATAAAGAGGGCAGAGAAAACAGCAATTTATTATGATGACTGGATTAAGTACTCTGGCATGGAACAGAGAAAAACAAGCATCTCTGCAGATGGGAACGGGGCCACATAATGTTTTCAGCAACAGATTTCTACAGAGGATTTTGGCAACAAGGATAAACGTTCATATTGCTGGAATTGCCATCTGAGTTATGTTGGGGGCTATTTTAAGATACAGTGGAATCTGTTAATTATTTCTTGGACTCTGTAGTTCTGATTTATGTATTGGAGGATTAGAAAAGTGTAGGTTGTTGACAGCTGTGCTCTGGAGTACTATTAGGCCAGGTGTTTGCAGTTCTGAAATGATTTGAAAATTAAAAATCCTGTTTTGCATTTCCAGAAAGTGAGAAGATGCAGGGTGTATTGATTATTCAAATGAAGCTGCTCTGAATAGGCTCATTCTAACCAGGGCAGCTGACTAGAACTCTCACTAAGAGGGGATATTCTTGCCCCTGTCAACGTCCCTGATCCTCTGAACTTCATGAGGAAAATGTGAGAATAATAACCCCGGTCTCACAGGGTGGCTACTAAGAGGACTAAATGAAATTGTGTGTGTGAAGAGTGCTTTGTAAATTACAAGGTACCGGATAGTATCTCTAAGTATTTCTATTTCAAAACCAGCAGCATACTTCTAGTAGATACTTATGATGCACTGTGCGGTATCCTGTGAGCTCACCTGATTCTAATGCGGCTGCAGGAGGCATTTCCAGAGGTACCAGCCTCCTTCTCCAAGTGGAGGAAGTGAAGCCTCAGAAGGCTGGTCAGCCACAGAGACACATGACCTGGGAGCAGGAGGGGGTTGGTGCCCTCTGGTGGTGCCCCGCGGCGGACGGGAGTCGGTGCACCAGCATCCCGGGCTGCTCGTCCTCCGGCGGGACAAGGCTGAGGTGTGGTCCACGCACTTGGGCACAGGTTCCTTGGCAGACGCGAGCTCTGGTCGCCCCGGAGGGAACCGGCAAACACCTTGCTGTCTTTGCTCACTTGCCCGTCTGGCATTTCCCCCTCCCTCAGTTCTGCTTGCTTTTCCCATAGAAGCATCCACATTCCAGCCCTTGCCTCAAGCTTTGCTTTCTCGAGATATTACCCATCCTAACTTCCTCTACTGGAAAGGGAAATGGCAACCCACCCCAGTATTCTTGCCTGGTGAATCCCATGGACAGAGGAGCCTGGTGGGCTGCAGTCCACAGGGTTGCAAAAGACTTGAATCCTACTTAGCAACTGAAGAACAAAAACAGCAGCAATTTTCTCCAAGGCATTTTAGTGTAATGCTAAAGAAAAAAAAGACATCAAACTACTGCAGAAGGAGATATTTCAGTCTATTAATATAATGTAAAATATGATAATCTCCATATATGAAGAAAGCAACCTATACATGTGCATAATATATATATATTTTTTTCCTTTGTTCATTCGTGTTGATGATGTCAATTTGTCTAGACTTTCACACTGAGGTGTACAAAGCAGTCTCTTAAGATCTGTTTCAATTAACTCTCTTTTGATGATTATGTCTCCTACATGACTGCTAATTTTGTGTACTTAGTTTTTCTTCTTTTTATTTGTTTAGTTTTGTTAATGATTTTTCTGTTTTTTTTTTTTTTCCTGCTTCTCTTGGCTTTTCATTTTCAAACTGGTTCATTTCTGTTTTAACCTTAATTAAATATTGTTCCTTAAAAAAAAAGAAGAACAAAAAATCAAAGAGAAAGGAGACAGTTCAGTAACACCATAAGCAGAAAATTCCTGGCCGTTTTACCATACTGGAGGGGATTAAGAGGCTCCTCTGATGAGAGTCAATATGCTCAGAACACCTGAAGTGTCAGAGCTGTTGTGACTGGTGTTTCTTCCAATCCTTTAACTGTAGAAAAAAGTCACGCACATGGGGGACGGGAGCTCCCTGGGTCTTTTCTGAGTTGTTGAAGAATGCAGGTGAAGTACCGCTACTCTCCAGCTCTGCGAATGGGTGCAGAGGGAAAGAAGAACTGAAGGAGAGGAGGGAAAAGGAGGAATAGTCCGCACCATCAAGCCCCCAGGCTTCCCTGTGCCCTCGGCTTCAGGCTCCCTCCCAGTCGAACCTTTCTCTTGCAGCTGCTGGGTGGGAGGCTCCGCCGGGCCGGGACCCCTGAGTGCTCTTGGCACCGTGTCCCCCCACAGGATCTGAAACACAGCAGCTGCTCCATACCCAGGCTTGGCATAAATGGATAAATTCATTGATTGATCGTTTCTCCTTCGGAGAGTGATGTAAGGGGGAGCCCTGGAACAGAACCGGTTCAAGCTGAAATCTGTCATTAACGCAGGACGTGGGTTCATCTTGGCAACTCGGCTGAGCACGCTGGTCTTGGCTACCCATCACTCAAACTAAGGGCTTTGCTTGGTCTCAGCGTTGTAAGGACCTTTGCTAACGGCCTGGGCTTTGGAGTCGGGCAGAGATGGACGCAAACTGGGCACACGGAAGACGTGGGTCACTGTGGAAGCTAGTTTACTGTCTAAGCCTACAGTTTTCAGCTTGTCAGAGGGTTATAATGACACCTTCCTCTCTGGGCTGTTAGCATGCTAACATTCACGAAGTTTCTCTTACATGTGCCATGTGTTCACTCGTGTCTGACTCTTTGCAACTCCATGGACCACAGCCCGCCAGGTTCCTCTGTCCTTAGGATTCTCCAGGCAAGAATACTGGAGTGGCTTGCTGTGCCCTCCTGCAGGGGATCTTCCCGACAAAGAGATCGAACCTGGTTCTCCTGTGTCTCCTGCATTGCAGGCTGAGCCATCGCAGAAGTCCTCCATTATATAGCTGTCAGTGATTTTTTTAAATTCCCCACCCTTCTCTTTCATTAGTGAATTTTACGTCTCCATTTGCTTGACAAAGGATCATGGGCGGAAGGCGAGGGCAAGAGGGAAAGCGAGGGGACCAGATCGCCCGCAGCTTGGGAGTAAAGCCCTTCAAGACCAAGGAGCTGTTTGTGTTTGCGGCTATCTTTCCACACACCGCAGACACGCCACAGGGAAACTGGCACATGTGCTAGTGATTCGTTTTCCAGAAAGACGAGTATTTCTGAACTTTGTTAACACTCAGGGCGTTTT
The DNA here is from genome assembly GCF_963930625.1 of Muntiacus reevesi. NCBI lineage: Eukaryota > Metazoa > Chordata > Mammalia > Artiodactyla > Cervidae > Muntiacus > Muntiacus reevesi. The sequence continues at coordinate 80,367,893 of NC_089258.1, read as the reverse complement.
GGCTTTGGCCCTCCTGTTGCCCCTGTGTTCTCTTATCTTCTCTGCTTTGGTTCTCACGGCTCTGCTGTTCCCTCTGCAAGGGGTCTTCCCTCTCCTCTCCTCTGGCCTCACTGGGACGTGGTGGAAACTTGGCGAAGGTTCTGGTGAGTTAGTTCTTCATCTGACCTTTCCTGCCAGTTCCTCTGCTCCCCAGTTCCCTCCGTGAGAAGGGGCCAGGCATTCATTTGCCTGTCAAGTGTTTTATTTTTGTAGTTCCTGAATCTTCCAGTTCAGTGGATGCTTTCCAGGCCAGAGGCTGCCTAAATTACTTTTCAACAAACACTGTCCTCCACACTCTCCTTCCTGGGAGTGGGCTGAAACATGGCTTGATGGGAGAGGGAGTGTCTAGCGGCAGAACCCAGAGGGGAAAACTAGTAATTTGGGTCAACTGTGCACCCACTTTAACCTGGTGAATATGCTTAGGTTTGTAAAAATCTTTTAACATTGGAAGGGTTTCCCAGGTGGCTCAGTGGTAAAGAATCCACATGTCAATGCAGGAGACACAGATTTGACCCCAGGGTCAGGTAGATGACCTGGAGAAGGAAATGGCAACCCACTCCAGTATTCTTGCTTGGGAAATCCCATGGACAGAGGAGCCTAGTGGGCTACAGTCCATGGGGTTGCAAAGAGTCAGACACGACTGAGCAACTAAACATCTGCACAGCGCTGGAAAGAGTTCCTCGCACTTCAAATTAAACTCCACACAAAGAAACATTTGGCTTAGAAGGGGTGCTGGTCTCTGTGGCAGACTGCAAATATAGCCACCACCCCTGACTTCTCCCCTTGCTACAGGAAACTTCGCAGCTTCTCCCGTAAAGAGGCAAAGCCCATTTCTCCAAACCTTGAAACTGGCTGGGTTGCAGTGCTCCTCGGCAAATAGAATGCAGCAAAGTACCTGTGTGTGAGCTAGGAGCCTGGCCTCCGGGGGCCCTGTGTGCCTCCTCTCTTGAGATTCTGCCAGCCATGGGGGGGCAGGCCTGGACTGGCAGATGGAGGCGGAGGCGCCACGTGGACCGGGCCAGAGTCGTGCCAGTTACCCAGGCGAGTTCTCGGACGTGTGAAAGAGCTTAGCCAAGACCTGTCAGGCCTGGCCCAGAGCAGTAGAATTGCCTAGATTCTTGCAAGTTCTAGTTCTTGTAAGGCTGGTGAGTTGTAGTAAAGGTTTTAAAAAAATTTTTAGTGTATGTATATTCTGGCTGAGCCTTTTGGCTTGCAGGATCTCAGTTCCCTGACCAGGGACTGAACCCAGCGGTAAAGACTCTTGCTCCTTAGAAGGAAAGTTATGACAAACCTAGACAGTGTATTAACAAGCAGAGACATCACTTTGCCAACAAAGGCCCATCTAGTCGAAGCTATGTTTTTTCCAGTAGTCATGTACAGATATGAGAGTTGGACCCTAAAGAAGGCTGAGTGCTAAAGAACTGATGTTTTCAGATTGTGGTGCTGGAGAAGACTCTTGAGAGTCCCTTGGACTGCAAGGAGATCCAACCAGTCAATCCTAAAGGAAATCAGTCCTGAGTAGTCATTGGAAGGACTGAACCCAGGCCATGACAGTCAAAGCCCAGAATCCTAACCACTTGGCCACCAGGGAACTACCTAGGGTTGTTTGAAGCCGCTAAATTTTGGGATAGTTTGTTATGCAGCCAAATCTAACATATTTTGGATTTTATAAACCCATCCGTACACATGATGTTAATTTGGTTGTTCAGAGTCTAGGCAACAATGACCAGTTGGGTTATAGTGATTAGCAGAGGTGAGCCCTAGCAAGCAAGGGTGTTTTTTCTGTGTTGTCCTTAACCCGATCCCATTGAAAGACAGGCACATCTTTGAGGATTCACATTTTCCTTTTTGTGGACATTTTTGTTTTTATTAAACTTGAAGTGATTTAAAAAAAATTTTTTTAACTTGTGACAAAAGTCACATAAAACACACTATCTTCACCATATTTAACTGTGCAGTTGGGCAGCTCTAAGTACGTTCACCTTGTTGGGCGACTCTCCCCGTCATCCATCTCCCGGATTTTTCACCTTCCTAACTGAAACTCTGTCCCCTTTAAACACTAACACCCCACCTCCTATACCCCCCAGCCCCAGCCTTTGGCATCTACCAGTGTACTTTCTGACTCTATGAGTTTGACTGTACTAGGTACCTCATATTGGAGGAGGAAATGGCAACCCACTCTGGTGTTCTTGCTGGGAGAATCCCATGGACAGAGGAGCCTGGTGGGATACAGTCCATGGGTCACAAAGAGTCGGACATGACTGAAGTGACTGAGCAGGTGGTCAGTGGGTACCGCATTTAAGTGGGAGGATTCACATTCTTTAGTGGATTTCATAGTCAAAGCTCTTGGAATGTTATCAACTACTAATCCAGCTGAAGAGGTAAAAACCTAGGCTTCCACTCTCTTTTCCCAGGACTTCTGTGTGTTCTGGGCTATTGTGAAAGATAGGTACGCACAACAAATCAGATGAGACCGAGCTAATCCTGGGGCAATGCTGTTGGATGGCCACAGTCTATGATAAATTTACTGGAAACAGTCTATAATTATGTCCATGTTAAATGGGATGGCTTTAGTGAATTATTTTTCACAAAGTCATCTTTTGCTTCCACACAACTGAAAGGCGTAGGTAAGAGATGGAAATGCATAGTTGAGCTCTTATTCACTCAGCATTTAATCTTGTGCTCACTGGCCCATACACGACACCAGAAGGTCTTTAACACTGACTCTAAAAATTGTTTAAACACATTTTAAAAACGTTTTTCTTTTTCGGGCCATGCCATGTGGCATATGGGGTCTTAGTTCTCCAACCAGGGTTGAAGTCAGACTACAGCAATGAATCTATGGAATTGTAATCACTGGACTACCAAGGAAACCCCATAAACACATTTGATGTAGTAATTTCTTTCCTGGAATTTCTTCTTTTATTTAGAAAATTATTTTGTCTCTGTAGACTGAAAGCTATAACCAAGGCTCAAATTTTATTCGCTTTATCTGAGAGAGGCAGCTTCTCATCACTTGTTGTTTAGTCAGTAAGTTGTATTCGACTCTTTGTGACCCCATGGACTGCAGCACACCAGGCTCCTCTATCCTCCACTGTCTCTCAGAGTTTGCTTAGATTCACGTCCACTGAGCCGATGATGCTGTCTAACCATCTCATCCTCTGTTGTCCCCTTCTCCTCCTGCCTTCAGTCTTTCCCAGCATCAGGGTCTTTTCCAATGAGTCGGTTCTTCGCATCAGGTGGCCAAATATTGGAGCTTCAGCTTCAACAGCAGTCCTTCCCATGAATATTCAGGACCGATTTCCTTTAGGATTGACTGGTTGGATCTCCTTGCAGTCCAAGGCACTCTCAAGACTCTTCTCCAGCACCCCAATCTGAAAACATCAGTTCTTCGGCACTCAGCCTTCTTTAGGGTCCAACTCTCATATCTGTACATGACTACTGGAAAAAACATAGCTTCGACTAGATGGGCCTTTGTTGGCAAAGTGATGTCTCTGCTTGTTAATACGCTGTCTAGGTTTGTCATAGCTTTCCTTCTAAGGAGCAAGAGTCTTTACCGCTGAGCCACCTGGGAAGGCCTTCTCATCACTAGCCAAACTCAAAATACTGAGCATAAAACTTGATAAACTCAAGCAGAAATAGTCTCCAGGTGTTTGAAGACATTTCTGCATTTATATGTTTTTCCTTCAGAAGAGTTTAAGACTAAAGAAAATTAATATTTTTGATCTAAAATGATTACCTTTCCCATTTTTTAACAGGACTGCTAGATATTCCTTACTTAAAAAAAAAGATATCTGAAATTCAAGAGAGGAAAAGGTAGATCAAGAAAAATACTGTTGTGAATTGTAAACTTTTAAAAACGAAAATATTCAGATTACCGCAGAGTTGCATACTGCTTGGCTGGCTGGCTGTGCCAAGAGAATTTTGGGAGCTTTGCCCACGAGATTCACTGGTTTCACAGAGCAGTCTGTCCTGTAGCATTGCTGCAGTAAAATCCTTGCTACTCGCTTATGACACCAATCAAGACAGAAGTGCACAAGTTAGGCCCAGAGAATCAAAGAGAAAACCAGTCCTAACAAATTGCTAACGTTAAAACTTTACTTCCAAGTCCATGTTGGGCTTTCCTGGTGGCCCAGTGCATAAGAATCCTCCTGCTAATGCAGGAGACATGGATTCAATCCCTGGGTCTGGGAAGATCACACGAGCCATGGAGCCACTAAGCCCGCGGGCCGCAACCACTGAGCCAGCGCTCAGAGCCCGTGCTCTGCAACAAGAGAAGCTGCTGCAGGGAGAAGCCCGCGCACCGCCGTCAAGAGGAGCCCCCACGCGCTGCAACGGGAGAGAAGCCCACGCAACAACGAAAACCCAGCGCAGCCCAAAATAAAAATAAAATCACTAAGAAAAAAAGAAGCCCATGTTGAAGACGCCTTCCAGATAGAGGCATATGGATGCATTGCCCAGGGATTATTGTGTCAAAAGTCTGGGGCCTGGATTGAGGAAAGTCAGGAGCCCCTTTCCCCCACCTCCTTGCTGGAGGCTGTCTCATGTTGGTTTATTTCTGCTGAGGTGTGCTGTATGTTATACTTACGATTCGGGTGGAGAGGATGAAGTAATGTAAGGTTTCCCTTTTGGAGGCTGTTTTTGTGTCCAAAGACAGATATCAGCTTCGCATGGAAGGTCTGTGGCTTCCAGACCCCAAGCAGCCCCTGCATGGTGTTCATCTCAAATGGCCATGGCACCATTCTTTCCTTTTTTTTAAAAATCCAGCTTTTCTTTTATATTGGAGTATACTTGATTTATAATGTTGCATTAGTTGCAGATGTACAGCAAAGTGATACAGTTATGCAAATACATGCATCTATTCTCTTTTTTTAAATGCATCTATTCTTTTTCAAATTCTTTTCCCATTTCGGTTATCACAAAATATTGTGCAGAGTTCCCTGTGCTTTATAGAAGGTCCTTGCTGGTTATCTATTTTATATATAGTGGTGAGTATATGTGAATACTAAACTTCTACTCTTTCTCCCAACTCATCCCCCCTGATAACCATAAATTTATTCTCTAAATCTGTGAATCTGTTTCTGTTTTGTAAATAAATTCATCTGTATCATTTTTTAGATTCTACATATAAGTGATAGCATGTTATTTGTCTTTCTCTGTCTGACTGACTTCACTTAGTGTGATAATCTATAGGTTCATCTGTGTTGCTGCAAATGACATTACTTCATTCTTTTTTTTTTTTTTCTTTTTTTTTATGGCTGAGTAACAACCAGTCCATCCTGAAGGAGATAAGTCCTGGGTGTTCATTGGAAGGACTGATGCTGAAGCTGAAACTCCAATACCTTGGCCACCTCATGCAAAGAGTTGACTCATTGGAAAAGTCCCTGATGCTGGGAGGGATTGGGGACAGGAGGAGAAGGGGACGACAGAGGATGAGATGGCTGGATGGCATCACCGACTCGATGGGCATGAGTTTGAGTAAACTCCGGGAGTTCGTGATGGACAGGGAGGCCTGGCGTGCTGTGATTCATGGGGTTGCAAAGAGTCGGACACGACTGAGTGACTGAACTGAACTAAATTGAATATACCACTGTATGTATGTACCACATCTTCTTTATTCATTCATCTGTCGATGGACATATAGGTTGCTTTCATGTCTTGGCTGCTATGAACATTAGGTGCTTGTGTCTTTTTGAATTATGGTTTTGTCAGGATATATGGCTGGGGTGGGCTTGCTGGATCATATGGTAACTCTATATTTAGTTTTTTTAAGGAAACTCCATACTGTTCTCTATGGTTGTGGTACCGATTCACATGGCGTTCATCTCAAATGGCCGTAGTTCCCTTTCTTTACAGAGATGATCATTCTCAAATGGTTTACTTTTGATTTTTTTTGTAGTCCCTGGCCGCTGTTTCCCAGTCTGACTTTAATAAATTTCCTTCTACCTAGGGCTTGAGTCATTGTTTTTCATTTGATATCCAAGCAATGATCTGGGGAGGGAAGTCCGTGAAACTCTTGGAAGTATACTTTGACGTTAGTGTGATATTTGTAAGTGCATTTTTTTCTGAGGTGAAATTACAAATCTTTCATTAGATTCTCACAGGGTTTCACTCTGTTCACCCTGAGCTATAGCACCAGCATGTAAACTGGACATTGTGATGAAAGATTCGCCACTCGCTGTGACTCAGGGCTCTTCCCCAGAGGAACTGACATAAAGGAACTCACTGTCCAACAGCTTATAATTACCACCCATAACACGATGACCAAAAGTGTTCTAAGCAGATGGTACTCACCCTAAGTGATGGGGCTTTTTGGAGGATATCAGACTTTGAATCTTTAGCAATCCTGATTCATAGCTAGGAATTCTTGTGTTATGAGGATGATAGATTATAAACAAATTCTATAAATGTTGAGCTAAAAATTGCTTTATCTCAGTGAGGGATATTTTTTGGTTGTGTTTACCAACTACCTACTTAATAGTGGCTTAAATAATAAGTGCATTTTGTTATCTCATATAACAAAGGATAGAGGTAGATGTTTCTAGAGTTCTCTCAGGGGTTCAACTACATCAGACCTTGTTCTGGACTGAATGTGTCTCTTTAAGATCCATTTTACGAAGCCCTTACCCCAAGCCTGAGGGTATCTGGAGATGGAATATTTGGGAGGTAATTAAGTTTAGAGGAGTTCATGAGGATGGGGCCTCTTGATGGGATTAGTGCCCTAATGAGAAGTGACATCAGAGAGTTCATTGTCTCTCTCTCCGGGAGTGAGAACAAAAAAGAGGTTATGTGAATACATGGTAGAATGACGGCCATCTTCAAACCCAGAGAAGGGCCCTCAGAATGAAGCCTGCCTAGCTGGCACCTTGATCTTGGACTTTCAAGCTGCCAGAACTATAAGAAATAAATTTCTGTTGAGCCACCTATGGTATTTTGTTGTGACTAATGCAGAATTCTCAGTTGACCACAATTGACCAAATTGACCAGAGTTGACTCATTTTCCATCATTCCTTGTCCTTCCTACTATGGTTGCAAAATGACCACCTGCCCACACATCACACCACAGAGGTCTTTTTTTTTTTTCTTTTAAAGCATTTATTTATTTTATTTAGGCTGTGCTGGGTCTTCATTGCTGCAAGGGCTTTTCTCTCCTTGCAGAGCATGGGGGCTATTCTCTAGTCATGGTGCAAGGGCTTCTCATTGACGTGGCTTCCATTGTGGAGCCTGGGCTCTAGGACTCTGTAGTTGTGGTGCATAGGCTTAGTCGCTCTGCAGCATGTGCGATCTTCCTGGGCCAGGGATTGAACCCGTGTCTTCTGCATTGGCAGGAGGATTCTTTACCACTGAGCCACCATGAAGCCCCACTGAACTGATTTTAATGAAGGGAAACAAACTGAGTCATTGCCAGGATGCTGAGTGTGATTTCTTCTCATGCCCCTCTCCTCTTTCATCAGGGAAGGAAAAAACAAATCTTTCCAGAAACTTTTTCTTTACATCTCAAAGGCCAGAACTGGATCACGTGGCCATTTTTAAAAGCAAGGAGTCTGGAAAGAGAATTCCTTGGTTTTTTAGCCTTTGCAAAGGGAAGAGGGAAATGGTTAGGTGGATCAGGAATGGTTACTGGGCAAAAACAATGATGTGATTGCCAGAATTAAAAAATTGAGAGGTTTTATATAAAAATCTGACTGATATCTCTCGAGAAATGAGAGTATCTGGACATGCTGAACATGCTTGCAAGGAGATGCTAAGCCAGAGCTCAACAGCAGCTGCTCCGTTAGGAGGGTGTCGTCAAAAGGACTTTTGCACAGGCCTCCTGGTTCCTCCTTTCTTCTCATGCCTGGACTCTGGCCTTTGCCATTCCTTGTTGAATTTTCCCTGTTTTTTTTTTTTTTAACAATATGAGCAATCTTTCATTCATGCATATTACATGGTTTACTTTTGTAGGCATTTCAATTGAACTAGTAGAACTAAGAAAAAACAGCATTCTGAAGGGATTTGCTTTGGGGGCCCCGGTCCATATGTACAGTTTTGCTTGCATAGAAAAAAAAAGTCTAATTTTTAAATAGATCATTTCGAGTCCTAAGGGTTGTGGATCAGGTAAGGGGAGAACATTTCAGTGGAGATATCAACCTGTCGTGCCCAGCAGGACAAGCTGAGGAGGACAGGAAAATCAACTTGCATCTCCTTAGAACGTGATCAGATTTGGAGTAAAAATAAGTTTTAAAAACAAACTAAAACCCCATCAAATTTCTTAATTAAAAAAAAAAGAGCAAGTTGTTCTTATGAGAACAGAAAGGGGGAAATATGACATAAGCAGTTTCAGGAGAACTATGATAGATATCCACACGGAGACCTCATTAAATAATTTCGAAAACAGTATCATAAATTTGGTGAGATTTTACTTGTACCCTTCTTAGGATGTGTCTAACTGATTTTCAATTGCATGTTGACTTGAGAAACCCAGAGGATCAACGTGAGACCATTCAAGACAGAACCCAGGCCAGCACCCATGCTGCCTAACTCTTCAAAGTAAAGAATATACACAGGTTAGAAATCCACAGGTGTTTAGGAATCAGGCCATTACAAGTTCAGGGGTCTCTGCTTGTATCAAATCATCTCTCTCATCATAAGGCTCCAACAGTCCCTTAACTTATATGCATGTAATCTTTTTTCATACTATTACATTAGGTTTGATGCAATTTATTTGATTTTAAAAGGTGTCTTTAAACATAATTGCTCAGGGAATATCTGAACAGCAAATTTCAAAATTATAATATAGCATGGAAAATAAATTAGCATCCAGTGAAATATAAAATTATAAATCTTGGAGTGCCAATTAATTGAAAGAAGGCCATTAGAAGATTTTAGGCTTTGGGCTGGTAATTGTAAGTATATAAGAGCATCACTAATAAATGTTATTAACAAGATCCCTTTTAGGATTCTAGGATTCTGATTTTCTTTAATATTTCTAGAGGAAAGGTAAAAATATTTCCCAAATATTGTTTGAAATGCCAAACATATACAAATAATCTGCCTTTTCTAGGGCTTCCCTGGTGGCTCAGATGGTAAAGAATCTGCCTGCAGTGCAGGAGATCCGGGTTCAATCCCTGAGTCAGGAAGATCCCCTGGAGAAGGGAATGGCAACCCACTCCAATATTCTTGCCTGAAGAATCCCACGGACAGAGGAGCCTGGTGGGCTACAGTCCATGGGGCCCCAAAGAGTCGGACACGACTGAGCAACTAGCACTTTTACTTTCACTAGGAAAGGAAGGACAGTGTTGAACTATTAACATTTGTGTTTCCCAAATACTGAAAAACAGGAACTTTTGATGCTCTGCCATCTGTGGAGGTGATATGTTCCCTTAATATAAATGTTTTACATCAAAGGTTATCCTAGTTTGGAATTACAGAAGTCTCCCCCGAGGTATGGAATAGTTCATTAAAGAACACATTCTCATTAAATCTTATCTCATCTATTCAGCTCCTAAGGTTTGACTCCAGCTGCTCTCATACTCTCCTCCATTAAAATCTACTAATTCCTTTCACTCCAGAAAGATTAATCTACTGACTGTTTCAGGCACATCCTGACTGTCTTTCGCCTGATCTCTCTCACTCTATTAATTTCCTTTGTCTGAAAAGCCAGTTGTTGCACGCACAACTCCTATCCAAGTCAAAACAAGTCTTCAAGGTCCAGCTGCAGACCTGACCTCCCCCAGGAAGCTTACCTTGTCTTTGGCATCATTAATATCTCTTTTCACTGAGTTGAGACACTCACATACATGGCCTTGCAGAACACATTATAGGTCTATGAATGGGGTTGATGTACTCACCAAGGACGAGGATAGAACATTTTATTTCTCTTGTAGCCTTCATGCTGCCCATCAGAGCGCTGAGAACAGACTGAGGACCTGGAATCTGCTGAGTCCAATTTAGTCATTATTTCTACAAGCAAAATACAGCATGCAAAATATTCCCAAACTTGCAAGACTCCCCTGCAATCTTCAGAGTTCTTGTTTTATAAAGACTTTTTGGAGCACTGCTTAAGCGGCAGGCTATATAGACTCCTGTTTATAACCCATTTTCCATAGTAAACAGTAAATCCCTGGTGACATGCAAACACATTCTCTTCATCCTCAAATCTCCAGTATCTTTTCCATTGCTAAGCACATACTAGGCTCTTAAATAGTGGTTGACAAATGTGTGCACAGCAATTTTTTTTTTCAGGTTAGAAAAACTAGGATCATGGAAGACAACTAACTCTCTTAATAAAGTGATATCTGCGGTGCTGGAGTCTGAAGATGTCTATATGAGACTGGAAATTCTGATCGGGAGAGTTTGCTGTATTGAAAAGGGATGAACTGTCAGGATAAATAATATATTTGGAAATCTTGTCTTGTAAGAGTTTCTAAGTGTGGTCTTGCAAGTTTGCGAATATTTTGCATGCTGTATTTTGCTTGTAGAAATAATGAATAAATTGGATATTTGTGATAGGGTTTGTAAAATTCTCGGAATAAAGCCGTGATCACAATGGAGATCACATTACTTTTGGACACACTTTATTTTGGAACTTGTTTTATGAAACCTTAGAAAATGATCTTTTAAAAATTTTTATTGAAGTATAGTTGATTTATAGTGTTATGTTCGTTTCTGCTGTATACCAAAGTGACTCAGCTATACACATACATATATATATGTGTATATATATGTATATATACACATTCTTTTTCTTTTCCATTATGGTTTATCACAGGCTATTGGATATAGTTCCCTATGCCAGATAGTAAGCTCTTGTTTATCCATTCTGTACGTAATAGCTTACATCTGCTGACCCCAAGCTCTCCTTCCCTCCCCCACCTCTTCTCTTCCTTGGCAACCACAAGTCTGCTCCCTATGTCTGTGAGTTTGTTTTTGTTTTATAGATTTGTTCATTTGTGTGTGTGTTTGCTACACCATCAGGCTTTTGGGATTTTAATTCCCTCACCAGGAATTGAACCTGGGCCCTCAGCAGTGAGAGCATAGAGCCCTAACCACTGGACAACTGATATATATTTGTTATATTTTAGAGTCCACACACAAGTGATATCATATGCTATTTGTCTTTCTCTGTCTGACTTACTTCACTTAGTATGATAATCTGTAGGTCCACCCATTTTGCTGCAAATGGCAATATTTCATTTTTTATGACCAAGTAATAATCCATTTATAGATACATATATCCATTTAATATATTTATTATATATATCTATTATATTTATTATATATATAAATCCATTATATATATATATATATATATATATATATATATATATATATATGTTGGTGGCTCAGACAGTAAAGAATCTGCCTGCAGTATTCTTGCCTGGAGAATTCCATGGAAAGGAGTCTGGTGGGCTACAGTTCATAGGGTGGCAAAAAGTCAGACGTGACTGACTAACACTTTCACTTCATATATATATATATATATATATGGGCTTCCTACGTGGCACTAGTGGTAAAGAATCCGCCTGCCAATGCAGGAGATACAAGGGATGCTGGTTTGATCCCTGGGTCAATGAGATCTCCTGGAGAAGGAAATGGCAACCCACTCTAGTATTCTTGCCTGGAGAATCCATGAACAGAGGTGTTGGCGGGCAACAGTCCATGGGGTCACAAAAGAGTTGGACACGGCTTAGCCACTAAAAAGAATATATATATATAATATCTTCTTTATCCATTCTCCATTCATCTGTTAACAGATACTTAGGTTATTTCCATGTATGGGCTACTGTAAATATTAATGGTGCTGCTATGAACATTTGAACATTTTCCAATTACAGTTTTGTCTAGGTATATGCCCAAGAGTGGGATTGCTGGGTCATATGGTAGCTCTAGTTTTAGGCTTTTTTAGGAACTTCCATACTGTTCTCCATAGTGGTTGCACCAATTTACATTCCCACCAACTGTAGGAGGGTTTCCCTTTCTCCACATCCTTTCCAGCATTTGTTATTTGTAGACTTTTTGAGATGGCCATGTGACTGGTGTGCGGTGGTACCTCACTGTAGTTTTGATTTGTATTTCTCTAATAATTAGCAATGATTCTTGTGTGCCTATTAGCTGTCTTCATGTCTTCTTTGGGAAAATGCTTATTTAGGTCTTCTGCCCATTTTTCAATTGTTTTCTGTTGTTGTTATTGAATTGTATGAACTTCTGTATATTTTGAAAATTAAGCTCTTGTCTATTACACCATTTGGAAACATTTTCTCCCAGTCCATAGGTTACCTTTTTTGTTTTGTTTATGGTGTCCTTTAAACATTTATAAGTTTGGTTCAGATCCATTTGGTTATTTTTGCTTTTATTTCTATTGCTTTGGGAGACTGACCCAAAAAATCACTAGTGTGAATTACATCAGAGAATGTTTGCCTATGTTCCTTCTAGAAGTTTTAAGGTGTCATGTCTTATATTTTAGTCTTTAAGCCATTTTGAGTTTATTTTTGTGTGTGGCGTGAAGGTGTGTTTCTAACTTCATTGATTTACATGCGGCTGTCCAACTTTCCCAAACACCACTTGCTGGAGAGACTGTCTTTTCTCTCTTGTATATTCTTGCCTCTTTTGTTAAAGATTAATTGACCGTAGGGAAGTGGATTTTTTCTGGTCTCTCTATTCTGTTACAATGGAGAGATTATTGAATTCTTAGCTTCCTCTAATCAAAGCGATAGGTTGGTATCATGGGAGAGGTGAAATAAAGGGAAGCCCAAGACGGTAAGAGAAAAGGGTTCAGTAGTGAATAAAAAATGATAAAAGAGTGCACGGAGCCTCTTGACTGTTATTTTATCTGGTGGGATGATCTTCAACAAAGCAGATAAACCCAGGATGGTTGGGTCCACATGCTGACCTCTAACATTTATCCTCTCTTTTTATAGCACCTGGATTTTGGCCAGATGTATTGGATGGACAACGGTTCCCATTCTACATTTCCCACTCTGCAGTGAACAGGCATGTGGTGTATTTTACCTCTGCACCTGGGCTTTTAAGAAAGGATAGCCTCCCCCACACTCTTTTTTCTTTATGATAGATAGATGTTGATGAGGATGATTATGATAAAAGTATTCTAGAGCCATGAGGTTGAAACAGCCTAGGTCCCCAAATCACTGCATGGAACAGTTGTGGCCAATCAACAATACCTTCCTTGGACTGTTTTGTGGCTGAAAAATAAACTTCTGTTTTGTTTGTACCACTCAATATTTTTGGATGTACTGGTCACAGCTTTTTAGGCTAACATACTAATGCCCCAGTGTTTTGGAAAGGACACAGTCTTGCCTGTGTTTTTGGTTGGTGTGGCCGAGAGGAAATCCCCATGCTTTCTTGGATTGGCTTGGGTCACTAGTGACTGGGGCCACTGCCCTGTTACTTGCCAAAGAAAGGGGGATGAGGCCTCTCAAGGGAAGTAGAGGCAGAATGAGAGGAAAAGGCTTAACTGACAGAAACATTGGCACCATGAGTGCTGAGGTCTCATGGCATGATCCCTGTTACAGTAAGTCCTTTGTGCAATTGAAGTATGAGAGTCACAAGTGCAAAGTAAGTGAATAGACTATAAACACACACCAAATGAATGGGTAATTCATACTTTTGGGGTTCATAAATGAATCTAGGCTGTTGTTTAATGGAAACGTTATGCAGGACAGCTGTGTTACTCCACATCCTCACCAACACTTTGTGTTGTCAGGTTTTTTAAAAAAATTCAACCCTTGTGTTGTATGTATTAGTTATCTCACTGTGGTTTTTTTGGTTTTGTTTTATTGAAATATAGTTGATTTATAATGTTGTGTTGGTTTCTGGTACACTGCAAAGTAATTTAGATATATATTTTCTTTTTCAGATTCTTTTCCATTATAGGTTATTATAAGATATTGAGTATCGTTTCCTGTCTTATAGACTAGGTCCTTGTTGCTTATCTATTTTATATAAAGTAGTATATATCTGTTAATTTCATGCTCCTAATTTATTCCTCCCCCCAACTTCCCCTTTGTAACCATAAATTTATTTTCTGTGAAAAAAAATGGTATGGTAGAGTGGAAATGACTTGGGCTTTGGTAGCAAAAGTCTCAGTTCGCCTTTCAAGTGGTGCTAGTGGTAAAGAACCTGCCTGCCAATGTAGAAAACATAAGAGACTCAGGTTTGATCCCTGGGTTGGGAAGATCCCCTGGAGGAGGGCATGGCAACCCATTCCAGTATTCTTGCCTGGAGAATCCCATGGACAGAGGGGCCAGGCGGGCTACAGACCGTGGGGTCGCAAAGAGTCGGACACGACTGAAGCAACTCGGAACATCAGTCAGTTCATTCTCTTAGTTGCATCCGACTCTTTGCGACCCCATGAATCGCAGCACGCCAGGCCTCCCTGTCCATCACAAACTTCCAGAGTTTACTCAAACACATGTCCATCGAGTCGGTGATGCCATCCAGCCATCTCATCTTCATAGCTGGGTGGAAATGACTTGGGCTTTGGTAATGAAGGTCTCAGTTCATCTTCCAGGTTCCGAGCTGTGTGACTGTGAGTGAGTTACTACTTTCTGAGTTTCGGTTTTGAAATCTTTAAAAAGGGGATAATATACATATCAAAATATCACTGTGACAAGTAAATGAGCTTTTACATGCAGAGATTTAAATACAATGCTTGGTATATAATAGGATTTGAACAGATGTTAGTTATATTTTTAATAATAACAGTAATATTTTTAATCATAATTAATAAAAAGTTATCTTAGTCTAACCAATAAAGCTACTAGTGGCCAAAAAAAAAAAAAAAAAAAGAGAAAGAAACATTATGTGGAAGCAGGACCTGGAAAGAGTGGTGACTGCAGAATGTTAGCCCCTGGGACTCCATGGAAGCTTTCAGGAGGACTTTGGACTTCTGTGAGTCATAGCGAAGGGATTGAATGTCATGTAACCTAAATCTCAAGGGATCAGGAGTCCCCAGCTGATAAGTACATAGAATTTGTATCTGCTTGAGTACTGTGGGGCTTCCCACGGTGGCTCAGTGGTAAAGAATCTGCCTGCCAATGCAGGAGACATAAGAGATGCTGGTTGGATTCCTGGGTGGGGAAGATCCCCTGAAGAAGGGAATGGCGACCCACTCCAGGATCCTTGCCTGGAGAATCCCATGGACAGAGGAGCTCGGCAGGTCACAGTCCATGGGGCCGCAAAAGAATTGGACATGCCTGAGCACACACGCACGCAGGCACATGTCCAAACTGTACACCATTCTCAGGCGTGTTTCTATCAAGGGCACTTCCCCAGAACGCAGCAGGTAGTACCAGCACAGCATGTTTGTTGAGTAGCTGTTTTTACCTTTTCCTTTCTCATTGTGTTCTCAGTCCTCTTAAACATTGTTCCAAAGAACTGAAGGATCCCACGAGTTTCTCCAAACCGTTGTTTGAAGCTCACTAATGACTCCCAAGTCCATGGCGGAATCCGATCCAGCTGCCTACTGGATATCACCAACGGGATGCTCCGTTGTCCCTCAAATTCATCCCACCCAGAAGCTTGAGGTCCACATGGCTACTTTGTACAGAGCAAAGAAGGAGAGAGGTTCCCCTGATCCCAGAAACTGTAGCAAGCTTGAAACAAGTAACAGTCCCAAGCGTCCTTGGAGCCCTTCCGTGCCTACATTGATGAAATATCTAATTGGCTCACGTGGATCATGTGAACTGCCCCAGGGGTGGGCAAGGCAAGCCCCCTGATTGACAGCTCCATCAGAGGCTGACATCGGTAAGGGGAAAGGGTTCTCTGAGGGAGTTAAAGTGGGGCAGACAAAATATTAATAAAGGCTACCTCTGGTAGAAACCCAAGAAATGCTGGTTAAATTGAATTATCTGAGGATCTTCACAACCAAAACTTGTCCTGAAGCCTAAAGAAAGACTTTTCGGTTTGGCTTTCAGTATGAGCTTACTTTTTGTTGAGCCAGCTTGCTCATCCTTGAGAAAATTCGTGGTCTAGAAGCTCTCATGCCAAGCTTTAGCTCAGGCTTTCTTAGGCAGATTTATAACCTCCTGAGATGCTAGCATTATAATGAAAATGCTGACAGCCTCGGAGTTTTGCTGACAGGCGTGGCACAGCTGTGATAAAACTAGAAGATAAATGGAAATACAGTGCCTTATCCTTGTGGACTTGCAGTGCGTTTAGGTCAAAGAGAAACAAGTCCTTGATTAGTTCAGGGCTAGAAGAAAGGCCCTGCAACATCTGAGTCCCAGTTGGTTTGATTTCAACTGCCTGGATATTTTCTCAGGACGTTTAAAATTTTTTTTCTATTTTTTTATTTAAAAATATTTATTTGTGCTTATGCTACAATAAAAATGCAAAAGCTACTTTACAAATGACTTATCTCAAGGGAAAAACATAAATACATTAATATAACAACATATTTCATGTTCTGAGGATCTTTGTGTACGATATACATTATAGTTCATTTATATTCTGCAAACATTATTAATATGGGATGTAGAACAAGGAAATTAGAAAAATGGTAAACACCTAGAAAAGAAATTCAGATGCTCAAAGATAATCACAATACAATATATTCGGGCAAGAAAATAAACCTACATATGAGAGATTTTAAAAAGAATGTAAGTTTAATGTCTTGACATTTTCCAGGAGACTGATTTCAGAATGAATCACTACAGGATCTGCTTAGGTTCATCCAGGCCATTTTATTTTATTTTTTAATTCTTAAATTTAATTTTCTCTGGAGTATAGTTGATTTATGGTACTGTGTTAATTTCAGGTATACAGAAAAGTGAATCAGTTATATGTATACATATATCTACTCTTTTTTAAAGATTCTTTTCTCCACAGCTATTTTTATACTATGGCAGAGCTGAGTAGTTACAACAAAAATGATACGGCTGATATTCCCTGTTGGTCCAGTGGTTAAGAATCCGCGCACTAATGCAGGGGGCAGGTTCTATCCCTGGTCAGGGAAGATCCCACTTGCCGTGGGGCAACTGAGCCCGCACACCACAGCTGCTCAGCCTATGCTTAGAGCCTGCGCGCCACAGAGAATAGCAGTCCCCACGCGCTGCAACAAGAGAGTGCCCTTTCTTGCTGCAATTAGAGAAAGCTTTCGTGCAACAATGGAGACTTGGCACAGTCATAAATAAATAACTAAAATGATATTTCCTGCAAAGCTTAAAAACTCACCATCTGCTCCTTTACAGAGAAAGGTTGCCAAACTAATTTAAAGAAATGATTCCCAAGATTTTTCATTGCTTATTGGATTCCATGGTATCATCCATTATCTCCTTGCCTTATCCATACATCTTTCTAATGATGCTAGAACATATCATTATGTATTAAAAAATAAAGTGGGGGTGGGATGGGCTGGGAGGTGACAGGGAGGCTCAGAAGGGAAGGGGCATGTGTATACCTATGGCTGATTCACGTTGATGTATGGCAGAAGCCAACACAATACTGTAATTATCCCTCAATTAAAAATAAATTAAGAAAAAAAAAAGTGAAGCAGACTTGTTTGGAAAACTCCATTATAGTACCCGAGATAATTGGAGACATTTGGGGTTCTCGACTTTGCAGCATAAGTTTTCTGGTAAGAGTGATGGATGAGTTTCACCAAAGGTGAAAGGACCAAAAGAATAGTTATTCAGAGCTCTTATCTTCCAGGGAACACAGGACCAGGCATACAAGTTCAAAGAACTGCAGTCAGATAGATTCAAATCATTTAACGTTGTGGAACTGCTAAGGAAAGTAGATTAAGGCTCTTTTTCTTCCAGTTTTATTTTCCTTTGTTCATTCCTCATGGGAGAAAAATGACATTTAGAAATTCCACATATATTTATGAAACTCCTATTGTTGTTGGAAACAGGGTGGGCATTTTCTCTTTATTTGTATGCCATTCAATTCTGGCTCCTGTAGCTGCCATTAGAATTAAATGTGTACCCTTGGAGGAACAGAGGCTCAGAGAGATGAAATAATTTTCTCAAGGCTACCTCACTATCAAGAGATGGTATTAGAATGCAAATTCAGATTTTCTGATGCTGTCTTGAATTCATAAAAATCTGGGCTTAATTTTACATTGTGATATCTGAATTGTGGGTATGATAAACAGCAGGGGGAATCTTTCTCTTACTACACAAGCATGAAGTATAGGACAGTGGTCCTCAAAGGGTAGACCATCCCCTAGGGGATGTGAGTTGAAAACTATTTTCTTTTCTTTTCTTTTTTTTTTTTTTTACAAATAAATAATACAAATATTTATTAGAGAATTATCTAGCTTACTTTCAACATATTAACATAAAAAGAGAAATAAAGCAGAGAGTATATCACCAAATTGGGTTTTGACCAACATCCAGACTTAATCAGGGCTGGGAAGTCCTGTGTCATAGAACATCTGGAGTCCCAAACGGGAAAGGGTCCCAGGCAGCTCGACTGCTCTGTGGGTGAGACTTCACAGATTGCAGTTTGGGCTTCTGCTTATAATTCCAGGACAGTTGCAAACCGACATTATCATCAATCTGTGACCAAAGTGCAGCTCTGGTTTCATGTTAATGCTGTCTGGAAAATTATTTTCTTGATACTATCAGGACATTATTTGACTTTTTAACTTGCATTCTCTCACATGCACACGGTGGAGTTTTCTGGAGGCTGTGTAATGTTTGATGACATTGTTCTGAGGACTAATGAGACGTGTGGGGGTGTGCTCTTAGGTGAAAAATGTTTGCTTTAAATTTAATACTGTAAATATTGATAGATGTAGCTCATATGAACAAAACTCTTTAAAGCTTTCAATAATTTTTAAAAGTAGAAAGAGGTTTTAACCAAAACATTTGAGAACCATTGGTGAAGTGAGTAAGATAGCCCCCACTTGGAATGTAAATTGCTGAGCCACTATGGAAAACAGTGTGGAGCTTCCTCAAAAAAACTGAAAATATAATCCAGCAATCCCATTCATGGATATATATCTGGAAAAAACAATAATTCTAATTTGAAAAAATACACAAACCCCAATGTTCACAAAAACACTGCTTATAAGAACCCAGACATGAAAACAACCAAATGTCCTCCAACAGATGAATGGTTTAAGAAGATATGATATATGCATACAATGGAATACTACTCAGTCATATAAAAGAATGAGATAATGCCATCTGCAGCCACATGGAGCGATCTAGAGATGATCATACTAAATGCAGTCAAAGACAAATATCACAGGATATCACTTACACGTGGAATCTAAATAGTAATACAAATAAATTCATATACAAAACAGGAACAGAATCACAGACATAGAAAACAAGCTTAAGTTACCGAAGGGGAAAAGGAGGGAGGGGAACGATAAATTAGGAGTATCAGATTAATAGATATAAATGTTAAGAAAACTACTATACATAAAATAGATAAGTAACAAGTATTGACTGTATAGTACAATATCTTGTAATACCCTAGAATGGAAAATAATCTAAAGAAAAAGTCCCCACTCTGTATCCCAAACCAGATCACCTGGATTTAGAACTCAGTTCTACCATTCACTGTATTGGGTAAGTTATCTTCCTCATCCAGTCCTTGGTTTCTCAACCAAGTTGGGACAATACTAGCACCTGCTTTACAGGTGGTTTAAATGGGGAGACATTTAATATTGATAAATCTTTGTTAAATAAAATAATGAGAACTTCAATTTCAGGAACTTTGAGATGGTGTTTAATTGACCAAAAGTTATCACTTTCTCTTCCTTCTCGCTGAACTATAAATAAATTAGTCTTTTATAATTCACAATTATAGAATACAGTTGTCCTAAACTTCAGTTTACTAAAAAAAAAAACTTTGTTACAAAATAATATGTGTATAATAAAGCACATTAGTCCTTAGTAAACAGCTTATTTATGGCAAAATTATGCAACCCTTAATGTAACCACCCCTATGTCAAGAAATTGAACATTGCCATACCTCCAAAATCCCCCTGTAGTTTCCAAATATTTTATAATAAATATGTGAAAAGTATCTTATAATTATTACTTTAAAAATCAATAAAAAGATATTGTATTATAAAAGGTATGTTTTAACAAATGTTTGATTACATTGGTTACATTTTTTTTAACTGAAGTATAGTTGATGTACTATATTAGTTTATATGTAGTCGATGTATCATATCGTGGGCCTCCCAGGTAGGGCAGTGGTAAAGAATCCGCCTGCTATGCAGGAGATGGAAGAGACTTGGGTTTGATCCCTGGGTCACGAAGATTCCCCTGGAGTAGGAAATTGCAACCTTGACAAAGGCTGTCCTGGAATTCCATGGAGAGAGGGGCCTAGCAGTCTACAGACTATGGGGTCAAAAAAGAGTCAGAATGCAATAAAAAATTCGATTAGTTTCAGGTGTACAGCAGAGTGATCCAATATTTTTACAAGCTATACTCCATTAAACGTTATTACAAGACAGTGGCTCTAATTCCCTGGGCTCTGAAATGTATCCTTGTTGCTCATGTGGTTGTGGGCTTGATTCTTGCCCTCTATTCATCATTGGTGAGGAAATATTGCTCACCCATAATCCCGTTCTTCGACCACTGAAGCAGCAGTCAAATTCCAGTCCAACTGCAAGGACCATTTATAGACGCACTGCCAAGACCTTTTCACCTTTCTGCTGTCTTGAGCGCTTTCTCCCTGGAGACCATATCTCCTAGGGATGCCCTTGGCCACTCCCAGATACTCTGAGTTAGTTTATAAGAGTGGCTATCTTTGATCTTTCAAATAAAGTTGATGAGGGAAAGGGGAGGGTAAAGAGTAATCTGGCTGCCTGTGATATCTGAATCTGGCAGGGGAGCAAGGGCTCTGAAGTTTTAGCCTCAGGGATCAGAATCACCTGTGGGTGATTCCGGGCAACCACGCTCAGTGTTTAATTGAATAGATCTGAGATGAGACTGGAGGACTGACGCTGAAGCTGAAACCCCAGTACATTGGCCACCTCATGTGAAGAGCTGACTCGTTGGAAAAGACCCTGATGCTGGGAGGGGTTGGGGGCAGGAGGAGAAGGGGATGACAGAGGATGAGATGGTTGGATGTCATCACCGACTCGATGGACATGAGTTTGAGTAAACTCTGGGAGTTGGTGATGGACAGGGAGGCCTGGCGTGCTGCGATTCATGAGGTCACAAAGAGTCGGACACGACTGAGCGACTGAACTGAACTGAGATGAGACTTGAGAATTTGCATTTCTAACAAGTTTCCAAATAACGCTGATGCTACTGACCCGAAGGGGCTTCTCTGGTGGCTCAGTGGTAAAGAATCCACCTGCCAAGGCAGGAGACACCAGTGAGATCCCCCGGAGGAGGAAATGGCAGCCCACTCTAGTGTTCTTGCATGGAGAATTCCACCGACCAAGGAACCTGACCGGCTAGAGTCCTTGGGGTCACAAAAGAGTCAGGCATGACTTAGAGACTAAACAGCAACAATAACACCGGGCTGGAGGATCCTACTTTGAGATCCACGGCAGAAGAAGGATGTCTGCCCTTTTCTCTGATTAGGAAGACACCATGAATCAAAGCAGACAGCAGTGAGCACCTTTTTTCCCCCCACTTGGCTTCTACATCATTAAACCAAACTTGAATAGCTTTTCTTTGGTTGGAAGAGATTAAAACTTCTATAATCCATGTATCTGTGGGTTTTGGCTTTTGGGAATCATCATTATAGATATTTCAGTGAGAAAAAGATGTTTTAAGGGCCACTAGCCAGATACCTTTTTTAACTCTTTAAAATGAAGCTTGTAAACATCATTTTTAATAACAGCATAATATTCCATCCGAGAGATGTTCCATGATCACTTCATCATTCTCCTAACATGGAACTCTCAGGTTATTATCAAGTTTTCAGTATGAGTAGGCAAAGTGACATTGAATACTTTTATAAATGAAGTCATTTCTGCATCTTTAGATCATTTCCCTTAGGATATTATGAAAAGAATAATTACTGACCCCTTTTATGGCTACAGATACAAATTGTCAAATTCTTTCTTCTAAGGTGTGTTGTAGCAATAAATATTCTCATGGCGGGGGAAGCCACTATTTTGTTAATCTAATATAGGAAAACGTGCAGTATCTCATTCTTGTTTTAGTTTGCTTTTTTTAGTTTACTTTTATTTTTCATCAAGGAATGTATCTACCCCCACCTTTCCTACACAAAGTTTTCCTGGGACCAGACACACTGTTTGCTTAAATTGGGAAAAATTCTTTATATAATATCAAATTATAAATTATGTAAAAATGTACTTGGAAAACATTAACCATATAGTTAACATTGTTGTTTCTGGGTGGTAGAATTATTATTTATTTTTCCTTCTTCATACTTTGTGCCAATTTTTCTAAATTTTGTAAGGTACTCAGAAAATGCTAATTGGAAAGTGGAAATTAATAGCAATAAGAGTAAAGTACTGTTGTTTAATCACTACATTGTATCTGATTCTTTTGCAACTCTTTGGACTGTAGCCCACCAGGCTCCTCTGTCCATGGGATTCTCCTGGCAAGAATACTAGACTGGGTTGCCATTTCTTTCTTCAGGTGATCTTCTCAGCCCAGGGATGGAACCTGTGTCTCCTGCATTGGCAGATGGATTCTTTACTCCTGAGCTACCAGAGAAGTCCCAAGAATAAAATAGACCTGCATAAACAAGCCCTGAGCTCAGCTGTTGGCAAGTGAGTTTAGTGAAGCTGAAAAGATGCTTGGGGAAGAATGATCTTAGTCCCTCCTTTTCCTGGTAAGAAAGTGAGGCCAAGAAATGTTTAGTGGTTTTGCTGGAAGTCATGATGGTGAGTGAAACAACAGGGAAAAGAGCTCAGATCCATCCATGTGATTTTTCTACCAAATTATGTGCCTCTTAAGTTAGTTCAAGTTTGTGCAAAATTTATATAGACAAATACCTAAATCTGAGCAAGACATAGGAGTTTCTTAATTTATCCCTAGCTTTAAGAATGTTTAATTTTATGACACAGAAATGTCTTTTAGAAGAATGACAATTTGTAGAGAACAGTAGCAAACAAATAGCATTATCTACTCTTAAAATGGCTGTTGAGTACCCTATCTATATACATATTGGTTTGAAGTTATCTATATGTTCTGCTCCATATAAATTTATAATTTTCCATGCTCTCCTGGATACTTGATCCATGCAGATGGCTGGAAGTCAACAAAGTGGGCCCAGTAACATTTAGGATCCAGTCCAGTTCCAGGCAGAGGGACTTTGCTACCTGAAGAGGCTTTCTGGTTTTCTGCAACAGTTCCCAAGTGCAAGTCACTGGAATTTCACAGCTGAGCTGAAGCTTTTGTCATCTGGCCAAAATGTACCGGTTTGAAGCAATGTAAGGGCTTCCCTGGCAGCTCAGTGGTAAAGAATCCGCCTGCTAACATAGGAGACTTGGGTTCGATCCCTGGGTCGGGGAGATCCCCTGGAGGAGGAAATGGCAACCAGTATCCTGCCATTCTAAATGGAAACCAGAACTCCAGTATTCTTGCCTGAGAAATTCAGAGGAGCCTGGCAGGCTACAGTCCATGGGGTTGCAAAGACTTGGACGTGACTTAGTGACTAAACAACAACAGCCAATCAAAGTAAGAATATATAATGTGTTATTAATACAGCTGCATTTATTCACTCTTTTGGTGTTAAAAATGTTTTCTTATGAAATGATGTTGAAGATGTGTGTGTGTGTATCTGTGTGTGTCAATGTTCTTACCTAGAAAAATACAAATTTGCCAATCTTATGTTGACCTTCAAAATGCTTTTAAAAATTTACTGTTCTGTGGAATTTCAAAATCTGGGACTTTGAAATACTGACAGTTATAGACATGATTTAGAAGAATTAGAATTCAAATCCTGGTCCAGCCACATATTTTGAGAAAGTTCTTAGTTTCTCTGAGTCTTCCTTTATTCAACTGTAGAGAAGGTGATATTTCTCTCAGGAAGATTAAATATTCTCATAAAACATCCAGAGAAATTGCTGGCACATAATTTCCTCCAGATATACCTGCTACAAAGTGAGGGCAAAATACAAGACAGTCATCATTTGGCCATTGGTTGTATGAAGATAACTGACAAATCAATAGATTGGTTGATCATTGGTTCCATTTCCCTTTGTTAATACTTAGCATCATATAGTCACTAAAAATGTCTATGAGATAGAGTGAAGAAAATGATTTCTTAAATCATTTCTATAATTTTCTCATTATAATCATGTCTTTTAGAAATTAGGTCTTAAAGATTTCACTGTGTGTTGCTAGTAGCAATTTTCTGATTGCTTATATTCTGAGAACTTTAAGTTTACTCCAAAAAGATTATTGTTGAAGTCATGATCAATATTATTATCCTGGGTGTACTTGTTGTCATTCAGTCACTTAGTTGTGTCTGATTTTTGTGACCCCATGGACTGCAGCATGCGAGGCTTCCCTGTCCTTCACCATCTCCTGGAGCTTGTTCAAACTCATGTTGGGTGAGTTGATGATGCCATCCAACCATCTTATCCTCTGTCATCCCATTCTCCTCCCACCTTCAATCTTTCCCAGCATCAGGGTCTTTCCAATGAGTCAGCTCTTCACATCAGGTGGCCAAAGTATTGGAGCTTCAGTTTCAGCATCAGGCCTTCCAATGAATATTCAGTGTTGATTTCCTTTAGGATTGACAGGTTTGATCTCCTTGAAGTCCAAGGGACTCTCAAGAGTCTTCTCCAGCACCACAATTTGAAAGCATCAGTTCTTCAGGGCTCAGCTTTCTTTACAGTCCAACTCTCACATCCATACATGACTACTGGAAAAACCATAGCTTTGACTAGACAACTTTGTTGGCAAAGTGATGTCTCTGCTTTTTAATATGCTGTTTAGGTTTGTCATAGCTTTTCTTCCAAGGAGCAAGTGTCTTAATTTCATGGCTGCAGTTACTGTCTGCAGTGATTTTCGAGTATGTATTACTCTATTATAGCTTAATTTTGTGCCAAATGTTTCTGGAGCCAATAAAGCAAAATGCACATCCTAATTAATAGAAGAGCAGAGGGCAGAAGGTGGTGACAATGTCTCTGTGTTTATGGAGACCCCACTTGGTGGCTGTCACTCATGGTGCCCTGGCTTACTTGTCTCTGTCTGCCTCTGTCTCCTTACTCAGTTCTGTAGAGGCTCTATCACTCTCCTTAATGGTTCAACCCCTGGGGTGACTTGCAGTCTTGATTCCATGTCATCCCTTCACCTTCTAGGCCTTTGAAATAACCTCTCAATGTCTTCACCAATCCTTCATTTCTAACAGAGAAACTCTGACACCTCATTTAGTCAAGAACTCATCCCTGACAGACTGCATGTCAAGTTAGGATTTTTTTTTTAGTTTTTTTCTTAATGTCAGTAATTTACACCTGAGCCCTTCAATTAGGAGTAAATATTTATTTTGCTATAGTCCAGAATCATCCTTGTTTTTGGAGGTTGCTGTGGATGGTGCAGTATGATTTCTTTTTAATATGTTGTTGTTGTTCTGTCACTAAGTTGTGTCTGATTCTTTGTGACCCCAATGGACTGCAGCACGCTAGGCTTCCCTGTCCTTCACTATCTCCCAGAGTTTGCTCAGACTCATGATTTATTTCTATTTTTCCGTATTTTTCTCTTTGGGAAGAATTTCTTGATCTTACATATAAAGCTATGATGTGCTAGTTTGATATGTAAATGGAACATAAATATACACTTATTAATGACTTCTGTGATATAAGTATCTATCTTATCTATCCTTATTGTCTTACTTACATCACAGAAGTCATTAATAAGGGCATATTTATGTTCTGGCTTCAACAAGTAATAGGGTTTCCCCCCACCCCCACCATTTATTAAGACACAAATCCCACAGAGTTTGTAATACTAGCCAACTGATGTGCTGAAACTCCAATATTTTGGCCACCTGATGCGAAGAACTGACACATTGGAAAAGACCCTGATGCTGGGAAAGATTGAAGGCGGGAGGAGAAGGGGACGACAGAGGATGAGATGGTTAGATGGCATCACTGACTCAATGGATGAGTCTGAGTAAACTCTGGGAGTCGGTGATGGACAGGGAGGCCTGGCATGCTGCAGTCCATGGGATCAAAAAGAGTTGGACACAACTGAGCAACTGAAATGAGCTGAACTGATGTGTGAGTGGCAGCCAGCTGATAAAGAACAAATAGTACTCAAGTGGGGAAGACCTAATGGATAATATGCACTGGGTGTTGGCATAGTAGCTAAGGTCCTGGGATCAAAGAATGCTGGATGCATCTTTGGGCGAATGCTTTATGGTCATCTTGGAACAAAGTGTGCAAGAAAGGTTGAGGAATCATTTTATTAGGTACTTAATAGGTGTGAGGTCTTTTGCTGAATTTTTAATATATAAGATGAAGAAAAAAGCTCCATCTCTCGGACAGGTTTTAAGGTAGAAAGATAGGGGTAAACACATAGTTGAAGAATTGTGAGAACGTCTATGGTAGATGTCTTTGTTTATACCATGTTCTTATCTAAAAGCTCGATGCCATTGCTGAGAAGTTTTGATGGAAAAGAATCTTCCCCCACATCTGTTTTTTTCCTAGGGTTTTTTTGGTTCCTTGAACCTGATTCTTTGGGCTGACTTTTGGCTTTATTGTTTGATTTATTTTTTTGCAAGCCTGATAAATCATGTCTTTTCCATTGACATAATTCTGAAACTACGTCCCTGGGTACAGTGTGGAACTTAGCACTTCCCAGGGTCCAATGACGTGTTTTGATGGAGCCAGTGGACGAAGCCCAGAATGTCCCCAGGCATTGCGTGGGATTTCACTCTCCGCCAGGTGGTCCAGTTCCTGTACACTGTGGGTGTCACCGATTCCAGATGCCTGAATTGGAGAAGCAGAACTATATTCTTTGTTTCAAAGCGGGTGGGCGACTTGTTCAGTCCCAGGGGCCTTTGGACTGTGAGATGTAGGCTGAGAGAGCCAGTTATCCGAAACAAAGGTGGCTGGCCCAGACCGGCTGAGGGCCCAGCAGGGAGGGGAGAGAAGGAGGAGAACGCCTTCCAAGAAGAAGCTGAAAATTGACCTAGTTACTCTGATGGCACGCTCGGCTGCCTTTCTCTTCCAGGCCAAGTCCAGACTCTCTGACATGAAACAGAAACACTCATTGCCAAGGACTGAAAGATTGGAGGCTTTTCAAGTGTTTTCTTACTTTCTTCCTGCGGTTTTTTTTTTTTTTTTTTTTTTTGGTAGTAAGGAATATCTGCTCTATCAAGGAATAGCTGCTGAAGACAGCAATGGTAGTTTGGCTGATCTGAGTTACATCAGAGAGTGCAGAGCAGAGTGGACAAGCAGAGGGTGAGAGGCAAAGCCATCTGGCTTCCACACCCTACTCGCTCTGGGATCCGGAGGCCTACAGGACCCGAGGGGAAGAGCGTGGGTAGAGTGTGGGGGCTGAAGAAACAGGGGCAGGTGCAGCCCTGCCCTGGTATTTTTGGGGGCTCTCTGCCAATAGCACACACACCTCCTTTAATGATGAGAACTGGATTTTTTTTTTTTCTCACAACTCTCTATCTCCATATTTCTTTGGGGCCATTTCTTGGGCTTATAGGTCAAATTGTAGTGCAAGATTGATCACTGGTGGCACTATTGACATTTGGATCCAGGCAATTCTTTATTGAAGTGTGATCGGGGGATTGTCCTGTGTATTTATAAAGTTTAGCAGCATCTCTGGCTACTTCCCCAACAAGCCTCTGAAGTGTTAAACTGAAGTATAGTTGCTTTACAATGTTATGTCAAGTTCTGCTGTACAGAAAAGTGACTCAGTTTTACATATATATATTATACATTCCTTTTAAAATATTTTTTCCATTATGGTTTATCACAGGAACTAATTGAATTGACTATAGTTCTCTGTGCTAATACAGTAGGACCTTGTTATTTATCCATCCTATTTATAAATTGTTTACACCTGCGGATCCCAAACTCCCAATTTACCTCTCCCCAACTCCCTTTTTGTAAAAATTTCTGCTGGTGCAGTTTTTGGAGGAGGCTGGGTTCTGTGGTCTGTGTTAAATTTGTTGGTATTAGAGCTTAAATTTGTTGGTGCTAGAGCTTCATTTCATCTGCTTTCCTGAAAAAGCCAGCTCTTGAAATGGCCTCATTTGTTATTTCAAGCAGACTTTGTAACTGAAGTGGAATATACCTTTAGAAAAGCGCACAAGTCATGTGTGCAGCCTGATGAGTTTTCAGAACATGAACGCACTCACTACATCAAGAAACAGAACCCTGGAGCACTCCCAAGCCCATCTCATGACTCCTCGCATCGCCATCCCCTCTCAAGTTCACTGATTTATAGCACTGTAGATCACTTGAGCCTAGTTTTGAACTAGATGGAATCATACTGTGTATTTTCTTTGGCTTCTGGATGTTCCTTCAACATTAAGTTGTGAAATTCATCCATGCCATTGCAGGTAGTAGCAGTTAGTTCCTTCCCATTGCTCCATAATGACCAGTTTGGGGAATATGCCTCATTTTCTATATCCATTTTACAGTTCACGGGCACTTGTGTATTTTGCAGATTCTGCCCACTTTGAATTGTGCTTCTATAAACACTTTTTGTACCTACCTTTTGTTGATTACATATACACATGTCTTTTGGGAGTAACATTCCCTGGTGATAGAGTTCTCACAGGTGAATACTTCTGGTTTCCCAAAGTGGTTCTACTCATTTAGCTCCCTCCAGTTGAGGATGAGAATTCTGATTGTCCCATGTTCTCTCCAACATTTGGTATGTTTTAGCTTTTTCATTGTAGCCATTATCATGGTTTAGTTGTGATCCCAGTGTGGTGAGATGACTCACCCTGATGACTGGTGAGGCTGACTGTCATTACATCCGCTTTGGTGATGGGCTCTTTTCATCTTCTTTTTTCCAGGTTTACTGAGCTGTAATTGGCAAAAAGATGGTAAGATATTTAAAGTGTGCAACATGGCAATTCAGTACATGTATACATTGTGAAGAGTCCTATCGTTGAATTCATTAACACATCCATCACGTCATATATCTATTTTCTTTGAGGAGAACACACCTTCCGTTCTCATCAAGGTTATAACAGAATTTAGTATTATCAGCTGTGGTCACCACGTTCTATGTTACATCATCAGACCTTATTATAACTGAAAGTTTGCTCCATTTAATTAATCGCTCCCTTTTCCCCGCCCCGGCCGCTAGAAATCACCATTCTGTTTCCTGTTTCTACAAGTTCAACTTTGTTGTTGTTGTTGTTGCTCAGCTGCTAAGCTGAGTCCGACTCTTTGTGACCCCATGGACTGCAGCACACCAGGCTTTCCTGTTCTTCACTACGTCCTGGAGTTTGCTCCAAGTCTCGCCCATCGAGTTCTCATCCTGTCACCCCCTTCTCCTCCTGCCCTCAATCTTTCCCAGCACGAGGGTCTTTTCCAAGGAGTCGGTTCTTCGCATCAGGTGGCCAGACTGTTGGAGCTTTAGCTTCAGCGTCAGGCCTTTCAATGAATATTCAGGGTTGATTTCCTTTAGGATTGACTGGTTTGATCTCCTTGCTGTCCAAGGGACTCTCAAGAATCTTCTCCAGCACCATAATTTGAAAGCACACGTTCAGCCGTCGTTAGGGTCCAACTTTGCTTTTCAGATTCCGCCTACTGTTATAGGGCCTGTGGGCCCTGACCCTGAGGGAGCGGCCGCCATGCGAGCCTGAGAACCCGAGTGGGGTCAGAGGTTGCGCCCCGCCCACAGTCCCTCCCAGGAGTCCCCGCGGCGCAGAGCGGGGTGAGGCGTCCGTGGCCTTCTCCCCGGAGGCCTCCAGGCCCTGTGGTGTCCGGCCCAGCGGCTGAACTAGGGCCCGGGGACTGGCTGGGTCCTGGGTCCTGCGGCGCCCCAGACCCCCAGGCTGAGCGGGCCTAGGACTTGAAGAGGCCGAGAACCCCTCCGCCATCCCAGCCTCCTCATGGAGGAGGCCGTCTCCGTGGGTCCCGGTCCTTGGAGGCCATGGCACCTGGAGGATACGGACTCTGCCGCTCAGGTAACAGCTTCCTCCAGCACGTTACCACGTTAGTGACCCGCATTCTAAGAGTTACGTGATTTATTTACCTTTGGCTCTGCCGGGTCTTCGTTCCCGTGTGGGCTTTTACTCTCGGTACGGTGAGTGGGGGCTACTCTACTCGTGGTGTGTGGGCTTCTCATTGCAGCGGCTTCGCTTGTTGTGGAGCGCGGGGCTTCTGCAGGCAGATTCTTCAAATACTTTACCCCTGAGCCACCAGGGAAGACCCCGAACTTAGGTGATTTTTAACGGCAAGTTGGTGGACTAGGTAAGACAGGAATTAGTTATATCCCATGTCCAGTAAAGAAACTAAAACTCCAAGGAGAAAAGATAGCTCCTCAAGGGCCCTCTAGTAGGTGGCTGACTGGACCTCAAGGGCTGTGTCTCCAAGCCGGTGACTCCCACTGCTGTGCTTTGCCGCCCTTCCTTGTATGACCACTGTAATAGGAACGATTTTAGGTTGTTTGGCTTCTGAGAGCATGACTGAGGTTCCTGAGGATAAAATAGTTCTTTCAGCTTGATGGTGCTGAGTTATGGTATTTAGAGGATCAGAAAAAGTGAAAAAGGTAGGAATACAAATAAGCCTGCAACAGAGAGAGTAGTTTGGTTATCACAAAATAATAAGTCCTGAAAGATGGGAATTCACAGAGGTCAGTTATATTTCATGTGAAATGAGTTAAGTGGCCCTTTTGTACCACAATGGGAGCCTTGAACCCAGAGTAATTAGTCAAAAAATTAATAATACATTGGCCACTGTCAATGCTTTTCTGTGAATTACAGAACAGTATGCTCTAGAGTCTTTTGGAATTTGAGTTGGGAGTCATGGAAGTTTTAAATTTTTTAAATGTTTCTGATTATTATTAAACTTCATGACTGAATTTATCTGAATCTTATTTTAATTTAGAACTTTTTTTTTTTTTGGACGGGCACTGAGTGATTTATAGGATCTTAGTTCCCAGACCAGGGATTGAACCCATGTCTGGCAGTGAAAGTGCAGAGTCATAACCAGTGGACTACCAGGAAACTACCTAGAGCTTTGAATTTATTTAAAATTTATCTCTGCGTCTCTCTCCTCCCTCTTTCCCTCCTTCCCTCCCTCTTCCTTCTTTCCTTTTCATCCGCCCTTCCTTCCTTCATCCTTTTTTTCTTTCTTCCTGTTCTTCCTGTAGTTTTTCTCTCTGGGCCCTCTTTTTGGAAATAATGTAATTTATGGGCAAGTAATCATCTATGTCTTCCCCATATTTCTAGCCCCATTGGTACAGTACCTGGGAGTCACGTGTCTTGGACACACACCTAGTGGGGGATTAAATTGCCCAGAATAAATTATGCAGGATGGCATGTTTTTTCTCTTCTGTCATCCTACACCCAGCTGTCAATCACTTAGTACGTGATTGTCCTCTGCCTAAATCACCTTCAGTATTCTCTTGCTACTGCCCTGTTCTTATTATTCTTCCCACTCTTGGGAAAATAGAAGAGGGACACTCATCCTCTTCCTTGGTAGGTCACATTCTATCAACCCCTTCTAGAGAACTACCCCCAAATTTAGAAGAGTAGTTAAGTTGACTATCTGGAGTCCAACTGCTTGACCACAGAACATGGTGGAAGTGAGTAGCCTCCAGCCCCAATCCTTTAGGGATTGTTGAATACAGCTCCTAATGTCTTAGAAAACCTCAAAACCTAGCTGCATGCTATAATGAAGCTCAGGCAGCTTCCTGAGATGCCTTTGGGGGAGGAGCTGAGTACCTGGGAAATAAGTACCCAATAACTCTGGCTGAACTCCCAGCTGATGGTTAAGACCAACTTGCCACTCATGAGTGAGACAATTGGGAGTTTGAGCAGAGACATCCTGTTCCTGCCCAGCTGTGCCCAAATTGCACATTAGTGGATGAAATAAATGATAGTTGTTAATCAACAAGGCTGTCAAAGCTCAACATTCAATCAGTGACTGGGACACGAAGCTGATGAATCCTCCTCTATGTGCCTCTGTGTGCCACCAATTTGCTTCTTTCTGATCATGTTTGTTTTACTGAGGGAAAAATGGGGTGTGTTCCCACTAAGTCTTCCTCAGCTCTGTGGTGGGCCCCCTTCCTACGGGGGAGAGGTCTGTGGGGTGCTTCTAACTTGACTGTTGACTTTGGCCTGTGGAGTCAAGCCTTCTGTGGAGAACCAGCAGGCCATGTGCAAGCTCCCTTGTGGTATCAGAGGGGTGCGGCCTGCTTCCTCGTAGGGTGGCCACCCTTTCCTTTCTCCATCTATGCTGTTTTATTTACTGGCCAGTGGTCATTTCTACTCACACCCCAATCTTCTCCCTCTTTCCCCGGGTCCACAATCCAACTCCTTTTATATAGGACTCTTCTCCACCAGTGGCTCATGGTCTAAGGTGCATATTATGATTACCTATGAGTCTTAAAATACAAGGACTTAGGACCCACACCGGGAGATTCTAAAGCCAAACATTTGGGTATTTGGCTTAGACATCTGTGTTTTTAAAGAAATATCACAGGTGATTTTTTGAAGGTCACTGTCTGAGACACCCTGCAAATATATCCTTGGATTAAGCTTTATGTGCCTTGTACTTTGCGGGCATTTGACTTGATTTCAGGGCCAGTGTTGCTCATTCCTTTACTGTATAATGAAAAAATTTTAAATGTTAGCCTTGCTCAGGTTTTTTCTTTCTAGGCCTTGAGTTTCACTTGAAATTTCTGTCTTCTCACATTGCCTGCTTCTTTCTGAGCCAAGAGCTGTTCATTTTCCAATGAGTGTTTAATCAGATCTGTGTATGATGAGATGATTAATACTTGTAAATGCAAAGATCTGAGGATGAAAGTGATGCCTTCTCCCTTAAATCACAGACTGCATGGAATAGGCCATTTCCTGGGACCCATGCTGTGGCCAGCTCCCGTTTCCCTCTCCTTGACATGTTCACACTCACGCCCTCTTGTTTGCCTGTCCTTGGAAACTCTATCCTTCCCTACCAAGTCACAGTACCGTCTTTAAGAACCTTTGAGATGCCGTTCCCCACGAAGTCAGCAGTCAGCAGTCTGGTGACTGCTGCAGAGTTGGCTCTGCTTATAACCCCCTTGCACTCACCTTGACAGGTTCTGCAGGTGACATCCTACCACAGGCACCTTCCACTCTCTACGAGGCCTTCCTCTTGCTCCTGTACAAGGTAGGCTGTATATTCTACACCTTCCACCTTTCTCAAAGATAGAAAGGCATTGAGTGAGGCAACTTTGCTTGTGCAGTTTGTTTTTGTTTTTCCTGGTTCTTTTTTTTAAATTTAAATTTTATTTTATCGTGGAGCATTGTTGATTTACAGTGTTGTATTAGTTTCAGGTGCACAGCAAAGTGGCTCAGTTATACTGTGTGTATTTATTTTATGTTTTTTTAATACTGTGTTTATTATACATATGTTGTATACTGTATTTATTCTTTTGCTGTTTCTTTTCTCATGTAGGTTATCACAGAATATTGAGTATAATCCCCTGTGCTGTACAGTAGGTCCTTGTTGATTATCTATTTTGTATATACTACTGTGTATATGTTGATTCCCAACTCCTCGTTTAGCCCTCCCCCCTTCTCCTTTCATAACCATAAATTTGCTTTCTATGACTGTGGGTCTGTTTCTGTTTTGTAAATGTTCATCTGCATCATTTAAAAATCTTTATTGTTATTTTTGAAACTTTGTTGATTTTTGGCTTCACTGGACCTTCCTTGCTGCCTGTGGGCTTTATATAGTTGTGGCGAGTGGGGGCTGCTCTCTAGTTGTGGGGCACGGGCTTCTCACTGTTGTGTCTTCTCTTGTTGCAGAGTATGGTCTCTAGGGCACATGGGCTTAGGACTTGCTTCGCATGGGCTTAGTTGCCCTGCAGCATGCGGGATCTTTCTGGATCTTTCTGGACCAGGGATTGAACCCATGTGCCCTGCACTGGTAGGCAGATTCTTAACCACTGGACCAGCAGCAAAGTCTGTATGTATGCTTTCTTTTAGATTACACATATAAGTGATATATGGTATTTGTGACTTATTTCACTTAGTATGATCACGTCTCAATCCATCCATGTTGCTGCAAATGGCATTATTTCATGTTTTTAATGGCTGAGTAATATTCCAGTATATGTAGGTACCACATCTTCTTTATCCATTCATCTGTCAGGGGACATTTAGGTTGCTTCCATGTCCTGGTTTTGGAAACAGTGTTGCTATAAACATTGGGGTGCATGTATCTTTTCAAATTATGATTTTCTCTGAATACATGGCCAAGAGTGGGATTGCTGGGTAGTTGTGTCTTTAGCTTTGGAAGGAAGCTCCACACTGTTCTCCCCAGGGGCTGCACCAGTGTGCATTCCCACCTGCAGGTAGGAGGGTCCCCTCTTCTCCACACCCTTGCCAGCATTTGCTCTTTGTACACTTTGTGATGATGGTCATTCTGTGGGGTGGGGTGGGGTGCTACTTGCACTGTCTCTGCGAGTTCCCAGCAGGAAGGAGCAAGTCAGGTGCCCACAATGGTACTTGCGCTTCCATTTTCTCACACTTGCCTTTTTACCTGGTACTCTTCCTGGTTTGCCGCCCAAATAAGTTACTTCCACTTAAATCTTTGTCTTTGGTTATAACTTTTCAAGAAATTGCTTAAGACAGTGACCATCTTCCCAACACTGGCACTCAACTGAAAAACTTGGTTCTTTCTAGTTTTCTAGATGAGCATATATTGTTTTCCCCATCAGTTCATGATGACTGTCAGAGCTGGAGATGGGTCTTACAACTGACTCCCACAAATCAGCCTGAGGAGCCTTGCACGTTTCTGAACCCACAGACTTACCTCTAACTGTGCAGGATGTGTGACAGAGGCAAAGTTGCAGAATGGAAACGCATCATTATTGGCTCTTGATACATGGATCCTGAAAAGAAAACTGTAACAGGAAATACGTTTCTTCAGGGATTACTTTTAAAAAGCAGTTTGAAGATTTCAAGGAGAAAGAATAGTCCTGGAAGGTCTTACCTTGCTCCATAGGAGCAGGGAGGAAGGTTGGAGGAGGAAGGAATCTTTCAGCATGCATTTCAAGGCAACCTGTAGTGTTTGATGAAGAAAGAGCTTGCTCCTCTGAGTACATCAAAAAGAAGACGTTCTTATAATTTTGAAGCAGGAGTGCGTGACAAATTGCCTGGGGTTTCAAAGGAAAGGAAATGTGCATTTGTCTTAGTCTTCTGATCGAGCCTGAAAATTACTTTAAAACTGGGTAATTTTCAGCAAGTTACTGGGTAAGATCTATTAGAGAGATACCAACTAATGTGACCTCTTCAGTAGGGCAACTTCAGGAAGGAAGGAAGCTATTCTACGTTGCCCTGTTCTACTGGTAAGAAGAAAATGAGGCAGTGTTTAGAAAAGGCTGTTAGCTCTACCTGATCCATCCAAGGATGTTATGGTAAGTGTAGGTCACCTAGCTTACACGACAATATCAGCATATTGAAGAACGCTGTATTAGTATGCTGCCTAACTGCAGTTGCCAATTGTTTCTCCATCATGTTGCAGAATGCTCCTGACCAGTTAAATTTTGTAGTTAATTTTATAAGCAAATGCTAAATCTCCACAACCTACCTGTAAGAAAGAGGTGGAAATCTTCTCACATGACTTTCCCTCCATTTTTCACAAAACCTATTTACATGCAATAAAAATTACCCCTTATGCATGTACAGTTCAGTGATTTTTGGTAAATATGTCTTCCTTACAGTAAACTTTGGGACATTGCCAGCCCTGCAGAATACTCTGCTGAGCTCATTTGCAGATCACTGGACCACTCCCAGCGCCAGGCACCCACTAAACTGCTTCCTGTCTCTATGAGTTTGTTATTTTCTGAACATTTGATAAAAATGGAATTATATACAATGTGTAATTTTTGCTGGGTTCTTTTACTTAACACGTTTACAAAAATATTGGCGTGTACAGTTGACTTACAGCGTTGTGTTAGGTTCAGGTGTACAGCAGAGTGATGTAGTTAAACATATGTGTATATTCACATTGTTCTCAGAGGATTTTCCCATGCAGGTTTTAACAGAATATTGAGTAGAGTACTATACAGTAGGCCCTTATTGATTATCTGTATACGTCAGTCCCAAGTTTCTATTTTATCCCTCTGTGTCATGTTTCTCCTTTGGTAACTATAAATTTGTTCTTAAAATCTGTGAGTTTGTTTTTGTTTTGCAAGTAAGCATATTTATATCATTTAAAAATTTGATTCCACATATAAGTGATATCACATGGTATCTGTCTTTCTCTTTCTGACTTACTTCACTTAGTATGATCATCTCTAGGTCCAGCCATGTTGCTGCAAATGGCATTATTTCTTTCTCTTTTTATGGCTGAGTAAGATTCACCACATCCTCATCCATTTCTGTGACAATGAACATTTAGGTTGCCTCCAAGACTTGTCTATTGTAAATACTGCTGCAGTGAACATTGGGGTATCTTTTTAAAGTATGATTTTCTCTGAGTATATGCCCAGGAGTCAGATTACTGAATTTCTAGTAGTCATGTATGGATGTGAGCATTGTACCATAAAAAAAGCTGAGCGCCATAGAATTGATGCTTTTGAACAATGGTGTTGGAGAAGACTCTTGAGAGTCCCTTGGACTGCAAGGAGATCCAGCTAGTCAATCCTAAAGGAAATCAGTCCTGAATATTCATTGGAAGGACTAATGCTGAAGCTAAAGCTCTAATACTTTGGCCACCTGATATGGAGAGCTGACTGCTTAGAAAAGACCCTGATGCTGGGAAAGGCTGAAGGCAGGAAGAGAAGGGGGATGACAGAGGATAAGATGGCTGGATGGCATCATTGACTTGATGAACATGAATTTGAGCAAACTCCGGGAGCTGGTGATGAACAGGGAAGCCTGGTGTGCTGCAATTCATGGGGCTGCAAAGAGTTGGACATGACTGAGCGACTGAACTGAACTGATGGTAGTTCTATTTTTAGTTTTCTTGAGGATCCTCCATGTTTTCTCCATAGTGGTTGTATCAATTTATATTCCCTCACCTGATCTTTTCTGGTGTTAATCTCAAAGGATGAACTTGGAAGTATTTCCTCGTCCTTTAATTTCTGAAATACCATCAAATATTGATATTATTTCTTCATTACATAATTGATAGAATTCACCAGTAAAGATTTCTGTCCCTGGGCTCTTCTTTATGGGAATAGTTTTAATTATTAACTCAATTTTTAACCTAAGTTTATAAAGATTTATCTATGGTTAGTTTAGAGAAGGTTTGTCAATCTTTATGATCTTTTCAAAGAAAAAAAATTTTGATTTAATTGATTTTCTTTCTTTTGTCTTCTGCTAAATTGATTTACACTAAAATAATTATCATTTCCTTTTTTTACTTGCATTAGTTTAGCTTGCTCTTCTATTTCTAGTTTAAGGTAGACTATTAAGTTATTAAACTGAGATATTTTTCCTTGATAAGTCCTTTAAGACATAGATTTCCGTAAGTGCACCACAGTAATTCCCATAACTTTTGATATATTGTGTTTTGTTTTCATTGAGCTTAAGGTATTTTTAAAAATTTCCTTTGACTCACAGATTATTTGGAAGTGTTTTGTTTAATTATCCAACTTTATGGGTTTGCCAAGATTTCTTTCCGTTACGGACCTTTAAGTTTATTATAGTGAGAGAGCACCCTAATGTAATTTCAGCCCTTGCAGACATGAGACAGGCTTCATGGCGTAGCATGTGGTATCACCTGGAGAACGTTTCATGTGTATTTGTTCAGGGGTACTGGTACAGCTGGAACTAGCAACAGTTAAGATGTTCAGAGTCTTTCACTTGAAGGGCTAAGGAGTGGAAGCAATTTTTGGACCTGGAGAGAAGGCTATACTGTGGGAGAGGGCTGCCTCCAGGATCTTTGACTTTCCTAGAGGGCCATCCAAGCATTTATTCCTGAAGGATCTGAGCCCTTGGTGGTTCTGTTTGTACTTGGTTGCTGAGGTTTCCTAGGGAGGAATATCATTAGTCAAAGGAATACTAATGCCACCCTAGGGAGTCACCTGGAACTTCCCCAGTGGCACTAGTGGTAAAGAACATGTCTGCTAATGCAGGAGACCTGTGAGATGTGTGTTCGATCCCTGGGTCAGGTAGATGCGCTGGACAAGGGAACGGCTACCCACTCGAGAATTCTTGCCTTAATAATGTCATGATAATAGGAACTCATTCTCTCACATCTTCTAACTTGTAAATTAAGGGAGAATTATATAGGAGTGGCAAGAATTTATAACTGTGCTCTCAGAAATTAATTGATCGTGGAATAAATGATGCTACCAAGTTAGGCATTTAATCTGGGGGGCATTGCCAATTTATGATACTAAAGACCCACCTATGACAGGTGAAAAGGAAGCTCTGGTTGGCTATTTGCCCTCAACATAACTCATGCCATTCGACCTTAGGCATAAAACCTAGACACATCATCATCACAATGTCACCTAAGGGCATGATATTTTAGGAGGCACAGTCTATGCCACTGCTTGGGCTCAGCTCTTCCCACTTTATCTTTGGTGGGATGGGTTGTTGGCTGCTTGTTATGAGAGTGACAGCAGGCCTTAAATTAGCTTCAGGCATATCTTTTTTATTGTTGTTTTTAAAGAGAGATTAAATTTCTGGTCTTGGTTACTGCATATCCTGAGTCTGATGGGATAAAATTTCAACACTGATACAACATCTCACTAATTGCCGAGTCTTCTTCATGAAGCAAGAATGATGCTAATGACTGTTGAATTCTCTGATTTTCTCTGCCTTTGTTTTTAATTTGACAGATTTTCCTGTGGCCAAATACTCACAGTTTGCTATTTAGTAGGTGGACTGTACTGTGATCACGGTGATCACCACCCATTTAAATGACAGTTACTCAGATGTAGCTGGGCTTCTCAGGTGGCCCAGGTGGTAAAGAATCTACTGCCAATGCAGGAGGTGCAGGAGACGCTGGTTCGATTCCTGGGTCAGTAAGATCCCCTGGAATAAAATGGCAATCTGCTCAAGCTTTCTCGCCTAGAAAATTCCATGAGTAGAGGAGCCTGGTGGGCCACAGTCCACTGGGTTGCAAGGAGTCAGACAGGGCTGAGGGACGGAGCACACACAGGTAGCTGAGGCAGTTGTGAATAATGTTAACAAAGCCACGTGTCTCCCTAGAATAGTTTTTGTGTTTCTTAGAACAGGACTTAGATTTCTTATTTTCTCTTTGATCCCTTTATTACTGGTCATATAGCCACTGTTACACTGTCTTCTCAGTTCATTCTGAAGAGTTTTAGCACCTGAATGGGATTGAAAATAATTGAAGATAAGTGTTACTGAAGTAATATGTAATTTCCTTCTTATGAATCATTCATATCTTTACCTATTTTTGTAATACTGGTGCTATACAAAATATTATATGTGGTATGTGTAAATATCTTTCTCATATTTTACTTCTACATAGCATTAGAAGTTAGTTGGCAAAAATAAAAAGTCCCATCCTAAAACAAACAAATTACTTGTTCTCATATAAAGATTTTCACTCTCAAAAAGGTTAGTCATTTCAACAACAGCATATCCATTTTTCATGCTTCTTTCATAATTTTATTATTTCGAGCCATTATTAAATGTGTTAACACCAAATTTATTTTCTTCCCTCCTACTTTTTTCTCAATGAATTATTGAAAGGTTATTGCTGCTGTTTCTGATGGAGACATTCCTTTTACTGTTAAATTCCTTGGGAATACTGTGTTAGATATACAAGGTAGCATGACCCATGGGACTGTCCTAAATTCATTTAATTGTGGGAAGACCCTCAAGACTGCATACTCCTTTCTCTGTATGATTTTTTTTGTTATTCTTGGGGCATAATGGGGGTCACAGGACACTTAGTTTAAGAAGTTGTGAGTTGGATCCAGCGTATGCTCTTTACTAGCTTTGTTTCCTGAGATCCCGTATTGCCATGGACCTCACACTGCATCTATAGGACAAAAGCCATAATGAGTAGTAGCAGAGGAAAGAAAATAAGGAGGGCATTGGCAACAGAGAGAGCATCTGCTTCCAATGCCTCTATGCCAAGTTTCCTAGGCTACAGGTTTTACACATTCTCTGTTCTAGACCCCGGTGTGGCCAATTCCAAGGTAGCCTGTTTGCCGGCTGCTCCAGCTGTCTGGATGCGAAACTGGGAAGAGGAAGAAGAAAGAGAAGGCTCATGGTCCTCAAAGCACCTGCATCCCCATTTGAACCACTTAGAAAACATAACCCTAAATGCTTCAGAAAGGCTGATCCTCCTCTTTGGGGGGCTGTTATTTGCTGCCTTGATTCCGACCCTTGAGATGAATATATGGGGTAAGATGAACTGGTGGAGTGGTAGTGGGTAGTTTTGGTTTCTGTCTGGAAGCCAGATTCCACTTTGCAGAGTTGTGACACCTGGTTAATATTAGTTCTATCATTAGAACACTAACATTTATATTCTTATTACCAGAAAGCAGTTTCTTTATTTGATATGGAGCAACCAATTTTAAATAGTTGTACAATGTTCTTCCTGGAAGGGAAACCAAGACCTTATTTAACTTACCTATGCATCTCCTTTTACATGTACCAGCTAATAAAGGCCTGGAACACTCAAGTGGCTTGTCCAGAGTCACAGAGCTGCTTATGATCCTGACATTTGTATGTCAAATGAGGGTTGTAACGTTTTTTACGACAACACTTAGCAAACTCGACATCCAAGGACTAAATATCTAGAACAATGTGTAAGAGTGCTTGCTCATAATACATGTTAACCGAAAAACTACATAAGAGAAAATAATGTGGTTAAAGTTTTATTGGTTTGGGGGGATTTTGATATCTTCTCTGAGTTTTTTTTCTTTTCCCACAGACAGCTGATGGTGTTTGTTCAGGACAGTGGCTGGTGAGCTCTGGAAGTCCAGCTAAACTTTTTGCGGCACTTAGTAGCTTGTGCTTCTAGGACCACTTCATTGAGCCGGGAGTACAGACGTGTAGAAAGGACACCATTGGTGAAAATGCATGAGTAGGAATGAGAGTAATAAGTGAGCTGTGCTTTCTAGGCAGTGTGAGTGAAGGTGATGGCAAAGGATTGAAGAAGCCTGAAACTGAGTCTACTGGCAGTCTGTTAAATTGTGTTTTATTGTGATATCTTATTATGTATTGTTTTTATCAAAGTTATATTAATACATGTACATAAATTAAAGAGTCAGTAAGTTATACAATGTTTGTTAAGACAGTTTTTCTTTTTAAAATTTAATTTCTATTTTATATCAGACCATAGTTGATATACAATGTTGTGTTACTTTCAGCTGTACAGAAAAGTGATTCAGTTATACATATATATATTCTTTCTCAGATTATTTTCCCTTATAGGTTATTACAGAATATTGAGTAGAGTTCCCTGTGTTATACAATAGGTCCTTGTTGATTATCTATTTTATATATAGTGATGTGTGTATGTTAATCCCAAACTCCTAATTTATGCCTCCACCCACCTTTTCCTTTTGGTAACCATTAGTTTGTTTTCAAAGACCATGAATCTCTTTCTGTTTTGTAAATAAGTTCACTTGTATTATTTTTTAAATTCCACATGTAAGTGATATTATATGATATTTCTCTTGCTCTGTTCGATTTACCTTACTTAGTATGATAATCTCTGGGCCCGTCCATGTTGCTGCAGATGGCATTATTTCATTCTCTTTAATGGCTGGATAACATTCCATTGTGTATATACCACATATATTTCATTCATCCATCTGTTGGGTTGCTCGTGTGTCCTGGCTGTTTTACAGTGCTGCGGTGAGCATTGGGGTGCATGTGTCTTTTCAAAGTATGATAGTTTGTTAGTTTGCCTCCTATGTCTGTGGCTCTGTTTTGTAATTAAGTTCACTTGTATCACTTTTTAGAGTCCACATTTAAGTGATGTCCTATGATGCTTGTCTTCTTAAGACAGTTTTTCTTATTCCTTCTTTCTATACTTTCATTTTCCGAGGAGTAGTCACTTCATCTCTTTTAACTGAGATGTGTAAAATTATACACGTACATATGTGTGTGTGGTGTATTATTAACCTACATAGCAATAAATGATTTTATGATTTCTATTTTATTTTATTAATTTAGGTAATATCCATAGCTGCCTTTATATGTATAGAAAAGAGAATTTAGCTCTTTTTCCTTCTCCCACAGCCCCACACACATGAATTTTTGTTTTGTTTTGTTTCTTTATTTTACATTTTTATTTTAAGTTAAGCTCTTACAAGAGTGGTTAAAGATAGGCACATTTGTTCTTCAGAATTCAGATCTCAGACTATAACAGGGAATATATTAACATTAAGAAAAACATTAACACATTAATATTAAGCATAGGATTTAAGTAACCTAGTTGGGGGATATCATTGTGGGCTCTGTGATTTCCAGGTAAGTGAGAAATTATTGTTGGGAGGGAAGATGAGGACTGAAATTTTAAGTCAGAGGCAGGAACTCAGGATCTTCTGGAAGTGCTAGGCATGGGAAAGAACTAGATTTGCCAGGCACCCAGTGTGGACCAAGCAGTGTGCTGTAGATTTAATATAACCTGTAACAAGCCGCAGTGGGACTCCTTCGTTATGAGGTAGAGCTCAAAGCAGCTTAAGTAGAAGGGCATTCAGTGGGGACTCTCTGAGCCAGCGTGTCCTGCAGTCATGGCCAGGCTCGGGCTCAAGTAACAGGGTAGGGGTCTTCTTCTCTCCTGGGAAACATTACCTGTGTTGGCTTGATTTCTTTGCGGTTAGGATGTCTCCATGTATCTACTAAGAAGACTGCTGGCATCCATATTTTCCTCTTGTCATTTCAGCAAAGAACTGGATAGGAATTTTCTCTTTCAGAGTCATTATATTTTAACTTCAGGAAAAGCTGGTTGGCCTTGCTTGGGTCACCTGCTTGTCCCTGTTGGAGGGTGTCCAGCCATCATGGTGGACAGCTCCTTCAAGGACACATGGAATAAAGAGGCCCTGTCTCATGGACCCGCTTACCTTTCAGCACTTCCTGAGATCACTTCCCAAACAAACTACTCCCTCTCACAGCCTGGTCCCAGTATCTGCTTCTGGGGAAACCCAGCCCAAGAAAAGAGATGGGGAAATCAGACATGTGGATAATTCTGGACATTTCAGTTGGCTCATCTTTCAGATACAGTAAGCCTGCTATATATGAACCTTCAAATTGTGCGCATTCACAGATGTGACTGGGTGTTCGTCATGGACGTGAGTTCAGACGTCTGGTGCACGTGGTCACACGCGTGCATCCTCTGCAAGCCGTGTGCCTTTATGTACTTGGCCGTACTGTATGGAGCGCAGTAGTACAGTACCCTTGTTTGAGCTAGATCTGCAAGAGGATGACTTTGTTGAATTCCTTGCTGTGCAATGCAAGGAGCTTACTAATGAAGACCTGATGGAATTAGAGGCCCAGAGAAAGGACGGAGAGAGACAAAAGGAAGAATAAGTAACTGAGGAACTGGAAAGGTTCACGATGCAGGAAATGACAAGGCGTGTGCGTGCTAAGTCACTTCAGTCATGTCTGACTCTGTGCAACCCTATGAGCTGTAGTTGGCCAGGCTTCTCTGTCCA
Organism: Muntiacus reevesi; assembly: GCF_963930625.1. Taxonomy (NCBI): domain Eukaryota; kingdom Metazoa; phylum Chordata; class Mammalia; order Artiodactyla; family Cervidae; genus Muntiacus; species Muntiacus reevesi. Next base: position 80,324,223 of record NC_089258.1, on the reverse strand, counting down.
TGGGATTTTCCAGGCCAGAATACTTGAGTGGGTTGTTCCAGGGGATCTTCCTGACCCAGGGATCACGCCTGCATTGGCAGGCAGGTTCTTTACCACTTGTGCCACCTGGAAAGCCCCAGATGGCAACGGTCTTTTCTTTATTTGAGGCGGCACTGTTAGCTTTTGAGAAACAGGACCCGAATGTAGACTGGTCCACAAAGGTTGCAACAGCTGTTCATAATGCAGTCTGGTGCTACTGTATCATCTATGATGAGAAAAATAAAGAGCTACTACTCCGATGTTACTGGCTTGTTGTATTAAGAGGGTAGGTAGGATCGAGCCCAGCAAGGAACCAGAACCTGTGCCATTGGCATCAGGCATGAGTGACGTCGCAGAGGGCCCTCCGTCTCCTATCGCTAATGTCCTTCAGCACTCCCGTCTCCCTCCCCCGCTCCTTCCTCTGCTCCCTCCTCCACTTAGAGTAACTCTTCTTGCCTGTTCTCTTGATGCTAGCCCCTGTATTCCAGCTGTTGTACTGTACTACTGTACTTTTCAAGGTACTGTAAGATTAAGAATGTTTTCTTTATTTTTTGTGTTTTTTATGTATTATTTGTGTGATAAGTATTAAAAACCTATTACAGTAAAGGACTGCATGGCCGATTCTGTTAGCTGGGTACCTAGGACCACCTTGTTAGCCTTACGAATAACTTGGACTTACAGATACGCTCTCAGAATGGAACTTGTTCACATTAGAGGACTTACTGTATGTTTATTTTAATATGTTCATTAGCTAGAGTGGTGAAATATCACAAACCAGCTTCCATTATCTATTTTCAGATAAGAATTAAATTTCTTCAAAATTAATAAAATTCACATGGTTATGGCAGCTGCCTTGCCTTAACATGGGTTCTGGAGATTGATGGTCTGGGTTTGGATCTTTTCTAGTTTAGTCCTTGGGCAAGCCGCTTAGGCTCACAATACCTCGGATTCCTCTCTGATGTAGACAGTATAGTATATACCTCAGTGTTTTCCTACAACATTAAATAAAGTTTGTAATGTGCTCAGGAGAATGCCTGGTGTATAATAAGCACCACGTAAGTGTTGGTTAAGCACTTGAATAAAAAAGTGAGGTTGATCACAGTAAAAGTTAAAACTGTACTTTCCCAAGTAGGCCACAGACTAACCATTGCATGAACAAATTATTTTATTTTAATAATACATTCTTTTCCATATTAATTATACATTTTAAGCCACAACACAATTATGTTAGCTTCATGAGCCATTCGTCTTTAATGAGTACTGAGTTAATTAGCAAGACCTATCTTTTTGGGCACTGCATCTGTTCTGCACCTTTCAGTTTAGTATTCATTATTTTAATATACCAATTCTCATTTTCAAAAATATTTGGAGAGGGAAATGAATAATTACTCTTCTGCACTACATCGCTAAGTTTCAAAATACAAAAAAGTTGAAAATAGGCATGTGGGCATGGATATACCTGGGAAGTGACTCCATAGTTTATTATGCATGAGAAATACTTTACTGCTTATTGAATTGGTGCAGTTCATTATTTCTCCTAAGAAGTATTTTTAGTCTCTTTTCAGAATTTTTAATTATTTCTTCTTGTCCCCGAACATCTAATTCTACTCTTGTGAAGTGGTGAATTCAGATTTTCTTCCATTCTCAGAGGTGACGATCTTCAACATATGAATTGGATCTTCACTGGTGAAAGAATTGTAACCTCTCCAAAGATTCTTCATCTTCCTTTCACTCCCATATTTTCAGCTGTCAATAGCAGTGATTCTAAATGATGGTCTATGGACTGTATCAGAACCTAAGGAGTCCATGTGTGTGCACACATATGTATCCACATACATAGATATAAAACACACATATACACACATAAGATACGCACCACTTTGTGTGATGCTAATTCAGTGGTCAAGGGCTGGAGCTCAGGAACTGGCATTTTTGGGAAGTTCTTTAAGCAGTCCTGTCCCAGGAACAGCCAGGTTTGGGACCCCAGAATGGTGGCTTATCCAAGGGCCTGCTGCCATTTCTAACTGATCCTGTAACTTCTATCTGACTATGAACACCTAGAGACAGGAATTTGCCCTATTCATGTTTAGATGCAGCTGACACCTGTCCTGACACCCAGCACAGTGTCTGGCAGAGCAGGCATTTAATAAATGTGAGGATATCATTTCACAGTCAGCCTCTCTGGACCCAGGTTCATCTTCTGTTGCTTCTCACATGGCTCTATTTTCTGAACAGGCCTACCATAGGCTGTTCCTTCTGCCTTAGCCTTTGTGTTCACTCTTTACCCTCTCGGGAACAGATTTTCTCTTCCTTTCCTTAAGAACATCATATAGCTTATTTAAGAACTAGTTTTCCAAGTTTGCTGTGGAATAATATATTAAATAGTAAACTCTGAGGACAGGTGATAAGACTCTCTATTGATTGATGCTTTAGGAAGGTTGAAGGCTGTGGAGTAATGAACAGTGGTCCCACATACCATGATATCCTCGTCACATGGGCCTCTCATTCTGCTCACTTGATGAATTTAGATCAGGAAACCACTGGGGGCTTATTTCAGTACTTATTCAACTATTCATTAGACAAATATATATTGAGTCCTACATATTCTTTCGGGCAATGGAAATATAGAAACAACAGAGATCTTTACTCTTCTAGAGTTTATGTGTAAATGTAGGTTATGTTAGATATTGATAACTGCCCTGTGAGAAAATATAGCTGAGTAGGGAAGTAGGGAGGGGAAGTAGGGAAATTGCTCTATTATATTGGATGCCAGGGGAAATCACAACTGAGTAGGGGACTGGTTGGGAGACTGTAAGACAGTATTCAGACAAGAGAGGCTTTTGGCTTAGATGAAGGGAGACATGTGGAGATGGTGAGAAATATAGTCTGAATATATTCTGAAGGTGTATCTCATGAATAGCACATAGGATGTGACAAAGGACAGGAGTCAAAGTAGGGCTCTGAGGCCTGAACAGCTGGAAGGATGGAGTTGTGTTTACTGAGACGGGCAAGTTAGGAGGAAGAGGTTGAGCTGTGGGTGAAAAGCATTTAGTGATTTCATTTTGAATATGCTAAATTTGAGGAGCCTAGTACACCTCCAAATTTGTTGACTAGACAGGTATATTAGGCCCCCCTGTAGTTCACAGGAGAGGTTAGGCTAGAGAAAAATAAAATCAAATGACACGAGTTGGGATGAAGTCACTTAGACGAATGTGGAGGTCTGAGAAGTAAGTTTGTTTTCTCCCATTGGTGCCTCATAGCATGAGGGATCTTAGTTCCCTAACCAAGGATTGAACCCTTCCCCCGCTGCAGTGGAAGCACAGAGTCTTAACCACTGGACCTCCAAGGAAGTCCCCTGAGAACTGTCTTAAGGCATTTCAGTATTAGACAGGGATCAGCCAGAAAAGTCTATTGGAGAAGAGTAGCCAGTGAGGTAGCAAGTAACCGAGAGAAACTACTATCCTGGAGACAAGGGAGGAAAGCGGTCCAGGGAGGATGGCGTCTTCACATGTACGATGCTGCTGATGGGCATGTTGGTGATGACTGAGAGGGCCAGCGGGACTGCTGATGGGGAGGACACTCGTCACAGGTTTAGGTGTTAGAGGTGGTGGTGCTGGTGGTGTAGTCACTCAGTCGTGTCTGACTCTTGCGACCCCATGGACTACAGCCTGCCCAGCTCCTATTTCCATAGGATTCTCCAGGCAGGAAAACTTGAGTGGGTTGCTGTTTCCTTTTCCAGGGGATCTGCCTGACCCAGGAATTGAACCCAGGTCTCCTTCATTGCAGGCAGATTCTTTACCAGGAGCTACAAGGGAAGCCCAGGTGTTAGAGAAGGCACTTTAGTTGGAGTGATACCTGCAGGGGATTTTAGGATATGTTAGAAAAACAGGTGTCAGAGTGGACCACAGTTTGAATGAGTTTTGCTTTAAAGAGTAGCAGAGAAATAGGGCGGCTGCTGGAGGGTGATGTGAAGAAATGGAAGATTTTTCATCAGAGCTCCTCTAGCCAGTTTGCACGCTGATAGATATGACCTAGTACAGAGAGAAAAATGATAAAGCAGAGTGAAAGTGATTAATTGTTAGAAGGTATTCTTTCATAGGTGAGAGAATTTGGGGACAAGTGTAGGGATTTGCTTTAGAAGAGAGCCAGATTATTCATCACGGTTACAGGGGGGCTGGCAGATTCCAGCAGCAGAAGATTTACTAAGCAAAGGGAAACTACACTCTCAAGAAGGGAGGAGGCTCAGAAGCACCCCGCAGTGGGAGTAGGGCTGGGTGTTTTAGAGTGGTGGTCCCTCCCCGTGTCCTGCGTCATTTGACTGACAGGTTGATTGACAGCTTCAAGTTACATACCTTTTCCCTAGTGAGCAGGCACCCAAGTGAAGCCCGTGGTGGGGAGAGCAAAGGCCACAATGGTCGTTCATCATAAACAGGGCATCATGAACCTTAGGTTCCTTGGAGTCACTGCCTAGGTCTTGGTGTGCCTGTGCCAATTGACACTGTTTTATCTTGCTTGGTCCTGATAAAAGCTGGAAACTTAACAGTTGTTAACCACAAAAGGAAGGATCTCTGAATGTGTTCTGGTCCCCAGTGTCCAGGTCGGGGAGGGAAAGGTGACCTGTTCCAGGATGGAGTGGGACCCACTCATGTCTGACTCGCTGTCTGAGAAGGGGAGTGAGCTGAGAGAGAGGAGGCAATAGTCAGATAAAGAGGCCCTGGGAAGGGGATGGGTATACTGCAGTGGCCAGGTCTGTGTAGGGTGTCACCAGGGCAGTAAGTTGTTGAGTTAACGCTAAGGAAAAAATCTCTGGAGGTTGAAGTGGGGAGGAAACTAAAAATCCAGGGAACTGAAAGGATAATCCCCAAAGACTTTGAAATTCCTGAAGCGTATAGCAAAAGGTAACAAAAGAGCTAGGGTAACAATGATGTGGGAGTTGAGGTTCTCAGAGGAGTAAGAGGGAGGTGGTCTGGTGTTTGGTGATGGCAGTGTGGTTTGATGTAGGAACCTCGGAGTTGGAGAGGGTGGTTGCAAGGCAGGAAAGATGATGGCTTGGAAGGGCTGATGAAGAGCAGGAAGCGCCTGCATTCGGCCTTCAGTCTGTTAGCAGGAGGGGGGTGGGGGGAGGAGGATCCCCTTGCCGGAGTGTTAAGGAAAGCTGGATCCGGGAGAGAGCGAGGGCTCACCGGGAGCAGGAAAGAAGGGAGGGAAAAAATAACCCAACCTTACAAAGCACTTAACTACGTGCCAGGGACGCTTCCATGATGTTTTGTATATTATTTACGTTAATCCTCAAAACAAGATCTCTCTGTGACCGTATTTTACAGATGGAGAACTTAGAGCACAGACAGACTGAATGTCTTGCTTGAGGTCAGGTGTCATAAGTGGCGGGCGAGGGACTGAGACCAGTGTGTGCTCAGCCCTGCACTGGCCTTCCCGCCTATCCTCACAGCAGCACGCATCTGGAGAAGGGGGTCTGCTGATGGTGCATCAGGAGTTCCATGGAGGGAGTGAGGGAGGGGTAGACGGGTTAGATTACGGGTTGGGCAGAGCTGTGTGGGGCTGAGGGACAAATGGGCCTGTGGTTTGCGGGCACACAGAATTAGTGCTTATGCAAGGCAGACGGTGGTGGTGAGGCTGTGAGTCTTGGGGTGATGCGGCCAAGGGTAGGATCGAGGTGTTGCCAGTGATACAAGCTCAGCACCCCCATCTTCACTGAAGCTGATGGAGGGCAGAGCCTGGGAAGAGGCCTTGGAGGCTATCACTTGGAGGATAAGGAAATTTGGGACCCCCTCTTCACTTAACCCACTACGATTATCCATTTATTTAAAAGAATAATTATTGCTGACATCCAGTAAGTTTCTGGACATGAACAATAATGTTAAAATCATCCTCATTTTCCATTTTGTGAATTTCTTTAAAAGATGAATGTGAAAAAAAAAAATGAATCTCCTCACATCTCCTCATGCTTTGTAGTTGTTAACATATTTTCACAGACATGATTTCACTTATATACTCTACCCATTACCAGCCCAGTTTCTGGCATATTTTTGGTACTAAAAGTTTGTGTATCTAGAGGATGGACAGAATGAAATATTGAGTTTGGAGTAAGGGCAGAAAGTAAAATGTGAAATGGCTGGGGATATTCATATTTAATTTTCATTAAACTTTCTTTTCTTCAGTTTTTAAAAAGGGAAATATTCTTATATTCTTCAGAAGGTAGAACAGAGAAAAATTAGCATAAATTCTTGCTGGCAGCTGTTCAATTTATTACATAAATCTGTCATGTTTTAAGTGGAATGGCTTAGATACTCAGCTTTTGGTTAGGAAACATATGGTGATAATAGAAAACATTTCAAAAGTCCAATATGGTACATCAGCAAAAAGATCATTTTATACATCAAAGGTATTTATTAAATGTTGAGCTCTTTGTGCAGTAGCTGATTTTTGCTGCTAGTGGAAGCCATCAAGAGTTGTAGTGACTTTTCTTTTGCTGTTAAAGAGAACAGAAGGGTGAGAAGAAAGCAACTAGAGAAGAGATAGTAGCTTCTCTAGTGAATATAAGGCTCCTGTTTTTATATACACTTATGATGGTTTCTTCCAGGTGATCTGGTGTGACCCTTCTGACCCTTCTGCCTTTTTTGTTGCTGTTTGTTCTGTTATGACTGATTTGCTTGATTGGTAAAATTGGAAATAAAACTTGGGTATGCTGAGTTCAGCTCTGTCCATCTTGCTTAATCTGGTCTGGAACCACCTGGTTTGAGTGTATATTTAATTTAGGTTCCTTGGGCTTTCAGGGTAACTTATAACCTCTAATTAAGGCTCTAGCAATAAAAAGGTGATATTTTGTCTCCTTTGCCACGTCATTGCTTTATACCTTAAGTTGTACGAAAACTGGGGCATTATGGTGCTGCTTACTGGGATCAAAGTGTAGGATGCCTTGGAAGCCTTTTCAGACCTACAGCCTCTTGATAAAATTGAAAGAGGAGAGTGAAGAAGCTGGCTTAAAACTCAACATTCAGAAAACTAAGATCATGGCATCCAGCCCCATCACTTCATGGCAAATAGATGGGGAAATGATGGAAACCTTGACAGACTTTATTTTTGGGGGGCTCCAAAATCACTGCAGACAGTGAGTGCAGACATGAAATTAAAAGATGCTTGCTCCTTGGAAAAAAAGTTATGACCAGCCTAGAAATCATATTAAAAAGCAGAGACATTACTTTTCCAACAAAGGTCCATCTAGTCAAAGCTGTGGTTTTTCCAGTAGTCATGTATGGATGTGAGAGTTGTACCAAAAAGAAAGCTGAATGCCAAAGAATTGATGCTTTTGAAGGTGGTGTTGGAGGAGACTCTTGCGAGTCCCTTGAATAGCAAGGAGATCCAACCAGTCCATCCTAAAGGAAATTAGTCCTGAATGTTCATTGGAAGGACTGATGCTGAAGCTGAAACTCCAATACTTTGGCCACCTGATGTGAAGAACTGACTCAGGTGAAAAGACCCTGATGCTGGGAAAGATTGAAGGCAGGAGGAGAAGGGGATGACAGAGGATGAGATAGTTGGATGGCATCACCAACTGGATGGACATGAGTTTGAGCAAGCTCTGGGAGTTGGTGATGGACAAGGAAGCCTGGCATGCTTCAGTCCATGGGGTCGCAAAGAGTCAGACACGACTGAGCAGCTGAACTGAACTGAACTGACTCAGATGTCTCTTCTGTGTACTTTCAAAGTTCCTCATGGTCCACCTTTATAGCTCTTCATATAGTTACTATTGGTGTAATGCCTGCTTTGTTGCTAGAGTATGAACTCCAGGTAGTGACCAATCTCAGTATCACCAGGACTTATATGGTGCCTGACAAAGTAGCACCCAGTTTGTGGAATGAATGGTTGAATGAGCTACTGCCCGGGAAGATTAAGTTCCTAATTTATGTAGTGAATGAAAGAAATGGACCATGAATTTGAAGCTCTCCACTCAAAAAATAAAAGTAGGTTGTAGAAGTTATTGTCCTTCCATGCTTCAGTTTTGAACAATTTAAATTAAAGCTCTGAAAGAGGAGTGTCTTCTTCCATGAGTCATGCCGGAACTGAGCTAGGAAACTGGAAAACATGTGTTTTTTTTTTTTTTTTTAAAATAAGAATCAGCATTTTACTTATGTCCGGTCTCATTCCAGTATATTATCAGCTCAGCGTACTAGACAGTGTTCATTTTCATCCTTCAGAATTTTGCATTTCAAAGTATGGGGATGAAAGTACAGAAAGTGCTTTATGTGCTCCATTGCTCATTAATAATAGCATTAAGGTACATTTTTAATAATACTATAAAGAACTAATAGGCAGATATAACTGCCTAGGAAGATTTAGCTATTTCTTCAAAAAGAAAATTAGGGGACAGTGAAAAAATAGATCATCGTGATTACTTTTAAAGAAAGTAATACAATCAGTTTCTAACCAGAAAACATTGGATTGAGAATCTGAAATAAAGCCTGTGGACTTGAACCTCCTTTTTAGGTCCATCTCTGTAATAATGCATAAAGTAGTAGTAGAAAGAAAGCCTATTGCTTGGTTTGCGGTTAACCACTTCGGTCAATGAATAAAAGCCCATACTGTTGATCAAGGATTTGGAGGTCAGAGAGCTCAGATGCTGGTTCTTGCTTAGGGTCGCCATGTGGCTGCAGTCAGATGGTGATCAAGGCTGGAGTCATTTGAAGGCTTTTTTACGTGCACATCTGGTGCTGGGCTGGGGTGTCCAGAGTAGCTGCAGGCTGGTGGGCTGTTTGTATGTCTCTCTGTCCTGCTGGAGCATCCATGTGGATGTCTTGAGCTTCCTCACTGCTTGATGATCTCAGGGGAGCCTGGCCTGTGTTGGGGGATGTTATCAAGAGAACATGAGCACGGATTGACCCTCCAGCTGGTCTGGGCAATCAAAGTCTCCTGAGCCCCTCTCTTGTCCTTGGAATATACGCTCTGCCCACTGTTCCCCTAGGGAGAAATGTCTCAAGGACACAGCCTTGAGAGAGTCAGTTGGTGTTGGGCCCAGGTGGACTGAATATGTGATTGAACCAGCTCAGGGCTCTGTGTAAGCGTTTAAGATGTGGCAGATAGGGGAGGAGACCTCCTCACCTTGCAGCTGCCCAAGACTGGCCTCCTGTGTAAGTTCCCTCGCTTATTAAGCCCACCATCTGCCTGTCTGGAGGGTCTGGCTCTTTCTTTGGTCCCACCTTGCCTTCCATGTCTGGGGCCAGTTTCAGACTTCACCTGTGGAGCCCCTGAATTTGCAAGCCAACAATTTTTACCAAAAAGCTCCAAGAGATGGGAGGTGGAAGCCGCCAGGCTCTTAACAACCTGGGCTCAGACAAGGGAGCAGTGCTTCTCCTGTGTTCCCTGAGGAAAGTATCCTAGAGCCCATTCATCTTCAGAGGGAGAGGACATAGGCTCCACTTCTTTTTAAAGAAAGATATATTTATTGATTTATTTTTGGCTGTGCTGGGTCTTCGTTGCTGCCCAGTCTTTTTGCTCGTTGCAGCAAGTGAGGGCTGCTCTTCATCGTGGTATGCAGGCTTCTCACAGCGGTGGCTTCTCTCGTTGTGGACCATGGGCTCCAGGCGTTCGGGCTTCAGTAGTTGTGGTCACGGGCCTAGTTTCCCTGGGGGAATGTGGGATCTTCTTGCACCAGGGATCGAACTGGCATCTCTTGTACTGGCAGGTGGATCCTTCACCTCTGAGCCGCCAGGGAAGCACTAGGCGCCACCTCTTGCTGAGAAGGAGTCGCAGTGGCTTTCTTTGACCTGTGCTATGTGCCAGTGCCTCCTCACCTGAAAGCTGTTCTCACTAGCGTCATGGAAAATGTTAGCATAAGATTAGCTTTAAGTTGTTTACTGATGAAATAAAAAATATTAAATGTGAAATACCTGTCTGTATACTGCTCATAGATTCTTGTAGCAAATTCAAAAGTAAGAAAAAAAATCAAAGGCAGAATAGATGAGATCTAATTTTTCTTTCTGTCAGTTTAGGAAATGAATACATGTCCTACGGCCATCACAGCTGGTAAAGTGAACGCATGCAATGTCTTTGAATTTTTATTTTCCCCATTTAGATCTTTATATTATGTACAAGCAAATGATTTTGGTGCCCTCATTTTTTTTTTTTTTTGTCTTTAGAGAAAATAAACTTACATATATCGTTCATTCCTCTCTCAATTACAGATGTTTAGACTATTAAAGGAGGAATTTTCAAAGCTCAAAGAAAATTAATTTCGACCTTGGGGAAAAATGTTGAAATGAATTTGTGCTTTTTTTAATCTTCCCATTTAAAACTCAAGAAACCAATATTTGCCCTGCAGGCTTAACCTGGATTCTGTAGCTGTACAGAATCCCAACCCTTCTGGGTGGTGCGAGTCATCGTCAGCACTGTGGCAACATTGTGTATTTCTTGTTAATAACAATAATAATTTAATGACAACTAATATTTGTTGTGCACAAACTATGGGCTAGGTATGGTGCGAAGTGCTTGTCTTGCATTATCTCAGTTAACCCTTTCAGTAACTCTATGATGTAAGTACTAGGATTATTTTTGTTCACCAGGAAATGGAGGTGCTGAGGTGTTATATCGCTTGCCTCAGTTCATGTAACCCTCTCCAGTATTCTAGCCTGGAGAATCCCGTGGACTGTGTAGCCCATGGGGTCGCAGAGTCAGACACGACTGAGCAGCTTTCACTTTCCAACAGTATTTAGTTTTCTCTGACTTACTTCACTCTGTAGAGCAGGCTCCAGGGTCATCTGCCTCACACAACTGATTCAGTCTTTCCTTTTTGTGGCTGAGTAGCAGTCCATGGTGTGCAGATAACCCCAGCTTCTTTATCCATTAAAAATAGCAATTAAATTCTGAAAAACCTAATGTATAAGATGCTCTTATGCCTCCATCGCCCGCACCCCTTTGCCTCACTTGGGGTTTCGGCCTTGGCTGTGTGCACATATTCCATACAGGCTTTGGCTTACTTCCAGCTGTCAGCCTCTGGTGGAGGTCTATGTGCTGCTTCCCTTAGGGGATCATAAGTTTTATCTGTTGTTTTCTTTCTCAGTAACTCCAGTGGACCTAAATTGTCAAGGTCTACAGGTTAAAGGAAGTAAGGAAGACCCCAACCAAACATTCCCCACACTGCACATGTCTGTCAGCTCAGACAGTTTTTCTGAGATAGAGAAGAATTAGCTACTCTTGATTATAAGTTTCTTGTCATCCTCTCCCACCTGGAACTGCCACTCCCGGCGCAGCAACAAACCCTCTCGAGGTCTTCAGCCTTCTGTCTGCCCTCCCCAGGAGGAGCTTTTCCCCGGCTGCACCTGCATGTAAGCACACCAACGGCAGTTGCCCACGAGGTGTGCGGGGCCCTGGGCCTCTGCTGAGGGCAGCTGTGGGCGCTCGAGCAGTGCTCGTATTACGTCAGCCGGTGCCACCCACAGCCACTCAGGGAAGACCGAGTTTAGTGTCCGTGGGTTTATGACCGAGGCACGTGCCTCACCATCCTGCTCTTCACGAAGTCACGGAGAAGTGCTCAGGATGTCCTCCTGTTAACTGGGTGGGTCCTTCTGATAAACAGCGAGCCCCGTGCTGGAGCAGTCACAGCACCCTCTGGGAACAGTCTGCACCTCGGGGCGTCGGCATGTGTAAGGGTCAGACACCACTCCTTTGAGGAACTGCCTTGGTGGGAACAAACAGTGGGAACTGCAGTTAAAGGGAGGCAGGAGATATAAGTCATTCCTTTAAAAAAAAAAAAAAAAAGCCGATTTTTATCACATAGAGAGATTGAGTAAAGGAGCATTGGGGGATATTGTGGTCGTTTCTCCCGGGAGCAGACCTGAGATGAAGATGTGAATGTACATGGCTTGTTTCGGAAGCATGGGCAGGAACTCAGGAAGTCGGATGGGGAAGGGAAGCGATCCAGTACACAGTGTGGCATCAGGCAGGTGTTTGGGCATCTGGGGAACTGTAGGAGACAGGGTGGAATGTGCTTTGGGATTACCTCCCCACCAGCCCCAATCCCACCAGGTGAGGAAGCTAGGTTACTTATTCCCCAACCCTTCTCTGTCATCAGCTGAGGCCACTTGCTGGAGCACTGCAGGGGTCATCTCGAGGTGCGACCCAGAGACCCCATCAAGGAAAAACTTGTCGCCTCGCTTCTGGGTGTGGGTCTGTGGGCACCCTTCTACTGCCAGTCCATTCAGTAGCTGCCTCCGTGCAGAAGCAGTTTTCAAAATTCCCGCCATTGCATGCTGGCCCACTTCTAACGCCAGCATGGAAGAGCGTGACCACGGAAGGGCGTGACGATTGAAGCGGGCATAGACAGGACTTGTCATTTAAGGTCATCTGGGGACAACTCTGGTTTAGCGCCTGGGTCCCCTGTAGGTAGGGCTGGGGGTGCTAGCAGAGAGATGATGGGGGTGAAGGGCAGAGGTAGAAAAAGTAATGGAGAAGGCCCAGCCTCATGGAAAGGGAGACAGTGAATTAGTAGTATGTATTAGTGGTCACTGTTACCGTTATTGTTATTAAGGGCTGAATTGCACGTCCCCTAAATTAATATGTTGAAGCCCCGGTCCCTAGAACCTCAGAATGTGACTGTGTTTGGACACACGGCCTTTAAAGAAGTTAGTAAGGTAAAATGTGACAGTTAGGGTGGGTCCAAATCCAGTCTGCCTGGTGTCCTTATAAAAAGAGATTAGGAGGGATTGGTAGAGAGGGAGGTGGGAAGGGGGATTGGGATGGGGAATACATGCAAATCCATGGCTGATTCGTGTCAATGTATGACAAAACCCACTACAATATTGTAAAGTAATTAGCCTCCAACTAATAAAAATAAATGAAAAAAAAAAAAAAAAAGAAACTAAAAAAAAAAAAGATTAGGAACACAGAGACCTGGGAACTGCATGCACAGAGGAGAGACCCTGTGAGCACACAGCAGGGATGCAGCCGCCTGCTTCTCTTGCTCCATTTCATGGATGGCTGGGAGCGCCCAGCCCTGGGCACGCAGTGGTGCAGAGTGTCTGGTTCCTGCCTTCTGGTCCTTCTGTAAGGAAGAACGGAAATACGTGAGTGATGACAACCAACAAAGTGCTTTGAAGAAGCAGTGCTGAAGATAGGGAATAAATGCAGAATAGTGGAGAGGTCTATTTAGGTAAAATTTCTTCCAGCCGACAGACTTCACTCTCCTACGTATCTGCCTCTTTTCTGAAACCCAGTTCAAAAGGTCACCTTCCCCCAAACCCTTAGCTCCTCCACATCTTCTGCTTGAGAACATCAGGGAATCACTGCCTCCTCTAGTTCTGATCTGTGCTCTCCCTTCCAGGGTGCCAGGAGAGCGTGAGTTGACAGCACGGGTCCTTGGAGTCAGTCTCCCAGGGTTCAGATCCCAGTACTCTCCTTTACTGCTTATGTGGCTTTTGGTAAATGTCTGTGGTTCAGTTTCTCCATCCTTAAAATGAAGATAAAACTGTTGTGCTGTGCATAGTCGCTCAGTCGTGTCTGACTCTTTGTTACCCTATAGGCTGTAGCCCGCCAGGCCCTCTGTCCATGTGATTCCCGAGGTAAGAATACTGGAGTGGTTTGCCATGCCCTCCTCCAGGGGATCTTCCCAACCCAGGAGTCAAATTGGGGTCTCCTGCATTGCAGGCGGAATCTTTACCAGCTGAGCTACCCAGGAAGCCTGAAGGTAATACTAGGACCTATGTTATGGCATTGATGTGGGGATTAAATACATTAAACCAAGTTTAGAACAATGCTGGGTATATAGGCAGCATTACAAGGATCATCATACCTGCCCTGGTTACACTTGCTCGTGTCCATGTTTTATCTCCCCCTGTAGGCACAAGACTAAGAAGCACAGTTAAGAACAAGGAATTTGGGGTTGGAGTTGAAAAAATAAAATTTTGGTTGAACAACTTTTTCAGATGCATGAGCTTGGATATAATCACTTGACCTTTCTGAACCTCATTTTCACTACCATTTACATAGCAATGCCTATGTTTTGTGGTTATTGAGAGGAATAAATAGGATCAACACCCCCAAATGTCTACAGAAACTGCTCTCAGTGGAGACTGTAATCATTCTCACCTTGATCCAGGAAAGGAGTCCTTATTTATTGTCTGTCTTAGTGTCTTCAGAATTCACCATTCGTGAAGTCAATGATACTAGGTGATGCTTTTGAACTGTGGTGTTGGAGAAGACTCTTGAGAGTCCCTTGGACTGCAAGGAGATTGAACCAGTCCACCCTAAAAGAAATCAATCCTGAATATTCATTGGAAGGACTGATGCTGAAAAGCACCAATACTTTGGCACCTGATGTGAAGAATTGACTCATTAGAAGAGACCCTGATGCTGGGAAAGATTGAAGGCAGGAGGAGAAGGGGATGGCAGAGGACGAGATGGTTGGGTGGCATCACTGACTCAATGGACATGAGTTTGAGCAAGCTCTGGGAGTTGGTGGTGGACAGGGAAGCCTGGTGTGCTGCAGTCCATGGGGTCACAAAGAGTTGGACACAATTGAGCGACTGAACTGACTGACTGAGGGCCTGATAACTCACTGTATAACAGAGTGAAGCAGTGAGTAAGCAGCCTTGTCTGCAGCAGACCTGGTCGTGGGGATGGGTAGACTGCCATATTCCCATTTTGTTTGTTTGTTTGTTTTGTGCTATGCAGTAGATTCTCATTATTTATGTGTATGTGTGTGTGTGCTGCCCAGTAAGTTTTCAGTAGTTATCTATTTTATACATGGTAGTGTCTATACGTCAATCACGATCTCCCAGTTTATCCCACCCCACCCCCCTCTTGGTGCTCATACATTTGTTCTCTGTGTCTCTGTTTCTGCTTTGCAGATAGGTTCATCTGTACTCTTTTTCTAGCTTCCACATACATGCGTTAATATTTGATATTTGTTTCTCTCTTTCTAACTTACTTCAGTCTGTGTGACAGTCTCTAGGTCCATCCATGTCTCTGCAAATACAATTTTGTTTCTTTTTAGGGCTGAGTAATATTCTGTTGTATGTATGTATACACAATGTACAATATACATTGTATATATGTACCACATCCTTTTTTATCCATTCCTCTGTTGATGGACGTTTTAGGGTACCACCTCATACCAGTCAGAATGCCCATCATCAGAAAATCTACAAGAAATAAATGCTGGAGAGGATGTGGAGGAAAGGGAACCCTCCTACACTGTTGGTGGGAATGTAAATGCAGCCACTGTGGAGAACAGTATGGAGATTCCTTAGAAAACTGAATATAGAGCTACTGTATGTTCCAGCAATCCCATTTCTGCTTTTTTATTCCCTGGAGACAGATGGCAAAGGTGTGGGGTCTCTTTGGAGAGGGAATTTTAGCATCCTCCCCCAGTTTCTTCCAGGTGCCTTGAATGGCACACCCTCCGATGTGCTGATTGCGCTTCCCCACACACAGATTCACCAGCTCATGCAGTCCTGTTACTATTCTGTTCTGGAAATGAATGAGAGCTGTGGTAGGGGCTTGGGAAACTGGCCTGCAATTTGAAACTTCCGTCAGAGAAAGCAGCTATCAAAATCCAGCCAATTATCTGCTTCCGGCTTTGGTTTTTAAGCTGGAACTCCAAGGAATTTCATGGAGTACCATATTTCATGATGATAAGCCTTGGAAATTCAGACTGTCAATAAAGCAGGTGTCTGCAGCCCTGACAAGGCACAGAAGTTGTATCAGCAAATGGGACATTTTAATTCAGAGGGCCCTCAGCTCTTTCATGTCACTGCTGTCATGAAAGCAGGGAGCCCCTTGGTGACTCCCCCATTAAACCTGACATCTGGCTTTCTGTCTTTTATTCGGTACTAATTTATTTTGGGCAATTTTCAGGGATACGCAACCAAAAGCCATATTTTTGTGGCTCCTGAAAAACATTTCTCTCCTCACCTTGCCTGCATTGTATCACTTAGAATAAAATGCTTCATTAAACTAGTTACCAGTGACAGACTTGTGTCACAAGTTATTCCATCCTGTAGTGCTCTCAAGAGAGCAGTGTAAAATCTAACTGAAGCTAATGTGAAAATGGGTCAGATGCAATGAGTAAAATTTAAAAGTGTGGCACACTGTTCCTTATATGATGTCATTTTCTCCCTCTAGCCATCCTCTTTGATAACAGAAATGTCTCTCTGATTTAGGGCCCCACTGAAAAGCAGAATAGGGGATATTACACTAAATATTTGACCAGCCACCCTGCTTCCCCACTCCCTATGATTTCATTAAGCCCAAGTCTTCTTCCCTTCCTTGCAGGCTCCACTTTGGTTGAGGCTATCGTTTTCTCACTTGGGTAATTAATGCTGACCCTGATCACACGAACTACAGCCTTGTCTAACTCAGTGAAACTAAGCCGTGCCATGTGGGGCCACCCAAGACGGATGGGTCATGGTGGAGAGGTCTGACAGACTGTGCTCCACTGGAGAAGGGAATGGCAAACCACTTCAGTATTCTTGCCTTGAGAACCCCGTGAACAGTATGAAAAGGCAAAAAGATAGGACACTGAAAGATTAACTCCCCAGGTCGGTAGGTGCCCAGTATGCTACTGGTGGTCAGTGGAGAAATAACTCCAGAAAGAATGAAGGGATGCAGCCAAAGCAAAAACAACACCCAGTTGTTGATGGGATTGGTGATAGAAGCAAGGTCCAATGCTGTAAAGAGCAATATTGCATACGAACCTGGAATGTTAGGTCCATGAATCAAGGCAAATTGGAAGTGGTCAAACAGGAGATGGCAACAGTGAACCTTGACATTCTAGGAATCAGCGAACTAAAATGGACTGGATTGGGTGAATTTAACTCAGATGACCATTATATCTACTACTGTGGGCAGGAATCCCTTGGAAGAAATGGAGTAGCCATCAGAGTCAACAAAAGAGTTGGAAATGCAGTACCTGGATGCAATGTCAAAAATGACAGAATGATCTCTGTTCGTTTCCAAGGCAAACCATTCAATATCATGGTAATCCAAGTCTATGCCCTGACCAGTAATGCTGAAGAAGTTGAACAGTTCTGTGAAGACCTACAAGACCTTCTAGAACTAATACCGAAAAAAGATGTCCTTTTCAGTATAGGGGACTGGAATGCAAAAGTAGGAAGTCAAGAAACACAGGGAATAACAGGCAGATTTGGCTTTGGAGTACAGAATGAAGCAGGGCAAAAGCTAATAGAGTTTTGCCAAGAGAACGCACTGGTCATAGCTAACACCCTCTTCCAACAACATAAGAGAAGACTCTACACATGGACATCACCAGACGGTCAACACCAAAATCAGATTGATTATATTCTTTGCAGCCAAAGATGGAGAAGCTCTATACAGTCAGCAAAAAACAAGACGGGGAGCTGACTGTGTGTCAGATAATGAACTCCTTATTGCCAATTTCAGACTGAAATTGAAGAAAGTGGAGAAAACCAGTAGACCATTCAGGTATGACCTAAGTCAAATCCCTTATGACTATACAGTGGAAGTGGGAAATAGATTTAAGGGACTAGATCTGATAGACAGAGTGCCCAAAGAACTATGGATGGAGGTTCGTGACATTGTAGAAGAGACAGGAATCAAGACCATCCCCAAGAGAAAGAAATGCAAAAAAGCAAAATGGTTGTTTGAGGAGGCCTTCCAAATAGCTGTGAAAAGAAGGGAAGTGAAAAGCAAAGGAGAAAAGGAAAGATATACCCATTTGAATGCAGTGTTCCAAAGAATAGCAAGGAGAGATAAGAAAGCCTTCCTCAGTGATCAATGCAAAGAAATAGAGGAAAACAACAGAATGGGAAAGACTAGAGATCTCTTCAAGAAAATTAGAGATACCAAGGGAACATTTCATGCAAAGATGGGCTCAATAAAGGACAGAAATGGTATGGACCTAACAGAAGCAGAAGATATTAAGAAGAGGTGGCAAGAATACACAGAAGAATTGTACAAAAAAGATCTTCATGACCCAGATAACCACGATGGTGTGATCACTCACCTAGAGCCAGACATCCTGGAATGTGAAGTCAAGTGGGCCTTAGAAAGCATCACTACGAACAAAGCTAGTGGAGGTGATGGAATTCCAGATGAGCTATTTCAAATCCTGAAAGATGATGCTGTGAAAGTGCTACACTCAATATGCCAGCAAATTCAGAAAACTCAGCAATGGCCACAGGACTGGAAAAGGTTAGTTTTCATTCCAATCCCAAAGAATGCTCATACTACCACCTAATTGCACTCATCTCACATGCTAGTAAAATAATGCTCAAAATTCTCCAAGCCAGGCTTCAGCAATACGTGAATCGTGGAATTCCAGATGTTCAAGCTGGTTTTAGAAAAGGCAGAGGAACCAGAGAACAAATTGCCAACATCTGCTGGATCATCGAAAAAGCAAGAGAGTTCCAGAAAAACATCTATTTCTGCTTTATTGACTATGCCAAAGCCTTTGACTGTGTGGATCACAATAAACTGTGGAAAATTCTGAAAGACGGGCATACCAGACTGCCTGACCCACCTCTTGAGAAACCTATATGCAGGTCAGGAAGCAACATCTAGAACTGGACATGGAACAACAGACTGGTTGCAAATAGGAAAAGTAGTACGTCAAGCCTGTATATTGTCACCCTACTTATTTAAGTTATATGCAGAGTACATCATGAGAACCGTTGGGCTGGAAGAAGCACAAGCTGGAATCAAGATTACCGGGAGAAATATCAATAACTCAGATATGCAGATGACACCACCCTTATGGCAGAAAGTGAAGAGGAACTAAAAAGCCTGTTGATGAAAGTGAAAGAGGAGAGTGAAAAAGTTGGCTTAAAGCTCAACATTCAGAAAACTAAGATCATGGCATCCGGTCCCATCACTTCATGGGAAATAGATGGGGAAACAGTGGAAGCAGTGTGAGACTTTATTTTTTTGGGCTCCAAAATCACTGCAGATGGTGATTGCAGCCATGAAATTAAAAGACACTTACTCCTTGGAAGTAAAGTTATGACCAACCTAGACAGCATATTAAAAAGCAGAGACATTACTTTGTCATCAAAGATTCATCTAGTCAAGGCTATGGTTTTTCGAAGTGGTCAAGTATGGATGTGAGAGTTGGACTATAAAGAAAGCTGAATGCTGAAGAATTGATGCTTTTGAAGGTGGTGTTGGAGAAGACTCTTGAGAGCCCCTTGGACATCAAGGAGATCCAACCAGTCCATCCTAAAGGAGATCAGTCCTGGGTGTTTATTGGTAGGACTCATTTTGAAACTGAAACTCCAGTACTTTGGACACCTGATGCTAAGAGCTGACTCATTTGGAAAGACTCTGATGCTGGGAAAGATTGAGGGCAGGAGAAGAAGGGGATGACAGAGGATGAGATGGTTGGATGGCATCACTGACTCAATGGACATGGGTTTGGGTGAACTCCGGGAGTTGATGATGGACAGGGAGGCCTGGCATGCTGCAGTTAATGCGGTTGCAAAGAGTCAGACATGACTGAGTGACTGAACTGAACTGTATTGTAAGTTAGGACATGTTTCTTTATCTTCAGTGTTTTGGGGGAAGAGTTTAAGAAGGACTGACATTCATTGTTCTTTCAATGTTTGGTAGAGTTTACAGGTGAAGCTCTTTGGTCCTGGGCTTCTCTTTGTTGGAAGATTTTTGGTTACTAAGTCAATCTCCTTATTCATTATTTTTGTTTTTTTTTTTAATTTATTCATGATTCAGTCATGGTAGGTTAGTTGTTTCTAGGGATTTATGCATTTCTTTTAGATTACCCAATTTGTTGGTATATAATTGTTCATTATTGAATTGTCTGTTTTCCCCTTCAAATCTGTTAATGATGGTTTAAAATATGTGAGTGCTCATACATTGGATGCATATAAATTTATTGTTGTTATATTCTCTTGATGAACTGACCCCTTTATCGTCATATGATGATCTTTATCTCTTGTTACAGTTTTTGAGTTAAAATCTGTTTTGTCTGATAATAAGTATGGCTATTTCTGCTCTCTCTTGGTTACCAGTTGCATGAATATCTTTTCCCATCTCTTCATTTTGAGCCTGTGTGCATTCATGGAGCTGAAGTGGGTCTCTTGTAGGCAAGATATAATTAGGTGTTTCTTTTTCTTTTTTTTTTTTTTTAAATCCAGGAACTTCCCTGGCTGTCCAGTGGTTAACAGTCTGCATGCCCATTGCAGAGATACTGTGCCAGACAGAAAATAAAAAGTTAACAATCTATTCAGCCACTCTTTGTCTTCTGATTAGAGAATTCAATTTATATTTAAATTAATTATTGATAGGTAGGGACTCACTAATGCCACCTTGTTGTTTTCTGGCTGTCTTGTAGTTCCCATGTTCTCTTCTTTCTTTCTTGGCTTCCTTTGTGAATTGATGGTTTTCCATGCTGGTATCTTTGCTTCCTTCCGTTCTCCTTATCTTTTGTGTATTTGCTCTAGGTTTTGCTTTGTAGTGATCATGAAACTTACCTAAAACTTCTTAGAGATATAACTGTATGTTTTGTGCTGATAAGAAACTTAACTTTGATTGCATGCAATAACTTTATTCTTACCCCTTAGTTTTTTATATCACAATTTAGCTCTTTTTATGTTCTGTATTCACTAACAAGTTGTTGCAGGGACAGTTTTTTTAAAAATGCTTTTGTTCTTTAACCTTTATTAAAGCAGTTTCTTAAAATTAGTCATTTTATCATAAATTTTTCATGCTTACTATTCCACTCCTAGGAATCCATCTAAAAGAAGTAAACATCTGTCTATACACAGACTTGTTCTTGAATGTTTAAGCATCATTATTTACAGTAATCCAATACCGAATAACCCGAAAGTCTACTAAATAGTGAGTGGATAAATGTGATGTTTCTAAAGAATGAAGTGCTATTCACCAGTCAAAAAAGAATGGGCCACTGATGCATGCCACAACATAAATGAACCCCAGAATGTTTTATGAAGAGAAAGAATCCAGGCACAAAATATCCCATCTTATATAGTTTTACTTATATGAAATGTCCAGAAAAGAAAACTCTTTAAAGACAGATAGTGATTGCCTGGGGTGTAGGTAGGAATTGAGAGTGATTGCAGATGGGTATGAAGAATCTTTTTGGGGGTGATTGAAATGCTCTAAATTGGATTGTAGTGACAGTTATACAATTCTATAAAATTTCCAAAACTCATTGAATTGTATACCAAAAGAGTGAATTTAATGGTATATAACTTACACCTCAGTACAGTTGTCAAAAAGAATAATAAGAAAAATAGAGTAGTTAAAACATTTCTCCAGTTTTTGTAGTAGAAGAATATAGGGGTATACAGCATTAATGACAGTATGTAAAAATAAAACAAAATGAGACATCTTACCAGAAGAAGACTCTTCTGTCTTTTCGACTTTCCACTCCTTTCTTCTTGTAATGCAGTCTTGATGCCTGGAGGTGTGACAACTTGCATTCATGGAAATAAAAGTCATAATCTGAGGACAGTGTAGTGGAAAGATAGAAAGACCTTGGATACTTGATGGCATCTTTGAGTTACCACAATCCAGAATTATCTCCTTCCAGACTTCTGTAAATTGAGAATAAGAAACATCTATTTATGTCAGTATTAGCTGGATTTATATCACTTGTAGAAGGAAAAAAGTTACATCTTCAAAGGTTTTTTAAAAACTCATTAACCAGACCTTAGTGATCTGGCCTTTGTCTATAGCTCTAAGAGGCTTGATTGAAGGCCTCTAGGTCAGTGATGGAAATAGATTGTTTTCCCTCCATCTACATCACTCTCATTCTTCTGCTGGTCTCCTGCCCCACTACGAGCCATACCAGTCTGGTCTTCAGACTTGACCTGCTTCTGTAAAGGCTCATCAAGAAATAGCAGCCGTCCTATAGAAGATTTAAGCACCAGTCTTCCATCCCTGGTGATTTAGCTGGTAAAGAATCTGCCTGTAATGTGGGAGACGTGGGTTCGATCCCTGGGTTGGGAAGATCCCTTGGAGAAGGGAAAGGCTACCCATTCCAGTATTCTGGCCTGGAGAATTCCGTGGACTATAGAGTCCATGGGGTCGCAAAGAGTCAGACATGATTGAGTGACTCACTTTCACTTTCTTCCATAGCCTCTAGCCATAGGTCAGCACAACTCACCTGGCTTCTTCCTTATTCCAAACCCTTGGATATTGGCTTTTTGTTGTTGTTGTTTGTTTGTTTTGAGGGGATGGACAAGGGAGTGATTAGAGGCCTTGTTTAGCTTTAGCTTCCTGTTTTTAAGGATACTAGGAAATCCAAGGTGTTCTCCTGCATAGTCACCCATTGAAGAAGTCAGGGTTGTCACCTGGCACCTGCCCCCGCCACACCATCCCCGCCCCGCCAGCCACAGACACTCCCAGTCATCCCTGTTGTGTTGATCCTGTGCAGTGGTTTTGTTAGAGACATCAGCAAGGCAAATCACTCACCATGTTGTAGAAAGGACTTGTGAGGCACAGGTCTCTTGTCTGGTATTGCTCAGACCTCTAGAAGACCTTATCACCTTTCCCTTCTATCACCTCTAGGATTTGGAGAAAGATTGAACAACATCTAAACTTTCTCCTTTCTTTTTATAGTCCTCCACTCAAATGAAGTGAAGTCGCTCAGTCGTGTCCGACTCTGCAACCCCATGGACTGTAGCCTACCAGGATCCTCAGTCCATGGATTTTCCAGGCAAGAATACTGGAGTGGGTTGCCATTTCCTTCTCCAGGGGATCTTCCCGACCCAGGGATCAAACCCGGGTCTCCTGCATTGTAGGCAGACGATTTACCGTCTTGGGGGCAAAGACCCATTTTGCCTGATAACAAATCCATGACATTCATTTTGGTCTTGTACTGGTTTTTAAATATTTAAAGACAGAGTATTGGATGCATAGTTATCTTGCCTAATTTTTTAAAGTTCATTTTTGTTGGCATATAGTTGCTTTACAGTGTTGTGTTAGTTTCTGCCACACTTGGAGTCTGGCTCATGTTCCTGCTTTTCTGTGTCCTGCTTTAATGGAGGTCTTGGAAAGTCCCACCCTGGCAACCAGCATCGACAAGAGCTCTACTCTGCACTCCAAAACAGCGTATTCTGTTCCTGCTTACCCTCAGTGATAAATCTGGTAAATTTTGTCCTGTGTCTTTTCAAATTTGGACTGTTTTTGGATCATCTCCTTCTTGGATCTGCACTTTTGTTTATTCCAGAACCCCCGTGAGCCCCGGTTTGTTCCTCCTCTTCATCTCAACAGCCATGCAGCTGGTGCAGCTGGGAAAGTCTGTACCATCTTCCTGCTGAGGGATAATTATAGCAATTGAAGCCTA
This sequence comes from Muntiacus reevesi, assembly GCF_963930625.1. Taxonomy (NCBI): domain Eukaryota; kingdom Metazoa; phylum Chordata; class Mammalia; order Artiodactyla; family Cervidae; genus Muntiacus; species Muntiacus reevesi. Next base: position 80,300,891 of record NC_089258.1, on the reverse strand, counting down.
GACTGGTGTTTCAAGGGAGTAGTATTTCCACATCCTCATTAAAACGGGTTCAATTTGCCGTATGATTTGAGTGGTAAACACTTTCCTCAATATTGTGAATTTCAAAACATTCTGTCAGTGCAGAAAATATGCAAAATGTATGGCTTATAATAAAGCATTAGGCAAGGATACTAGCACCCAGAAAAACTCTGGTTTACTATATAAATATTATAAAACAATTCAACTGTCTTAGGAAAGGGATTTGATAATTTGAGTCAAGGAATAAGAAATACTTTTATTGGGTCCATTAAAAAACAAACATACATAAAGGGATATAAACTGGAAAGAAAATTTGTAACAGGCAAATCACCGTCATTTCTTTCAAATGACTTAAAGGGAGTCGAGTAGGAGTCTTTAGTTCCAACATAATTCGGTTCACCACAGAGTGAATATCTTAGGTTACATGTGAAACATTCATGGACTACATTTCCCTTCAACATCTCTCCCTGTGATGACAAATTTAATGGAGAAAACTTAGGTAACAGAATGAGAATCACCCTGTACTTTGATGACCTGCAGCTAATTATGATCTCAGGGAGTCAATGAATTCCTTAAGAGCATCAAACTTATGAGCCATGGTAATGGGAAAGGGAGAATTAAGTAAAGTTTTTTTCCCCTGCCTGTTGATTTTATACTAACCAGAACAATAGAAACCCTAGAAAAGTAATTTTGAATGAGAGAAAAAGAGTATTTTCTTTTACATAGCTTCATATATGTCTATAACCTATTAAGGTAAAACTGGAACCCACTTTTTCTGTGTTACTTGGTAAGGGTGGTAGCAAGTCACTAATAATAGGATCTAAAAATTTCAGAGTTTAGGAAAATTTATCAGATACTTTCATATTACCTGAAAAAAATTAGCTACATACTTTTTTCTTTATTTGAACTAATGTTTAGACTCAAGTACTTAACTGTTCTTCAGCAGGAAGAACACATTGCCTTTTCCTGAACACAGCTAGTATCAATCAACTATCCACGTACTAATGTTAACAACAACAGTTGTGAAGTCTTAGCAGCACGCATGACCAAGCATCTGCTTAGCTCGTGATTCAGTGACCGTCTGGGAGTCAGCTGATCCAGACTGGGCTTGACCGTGCGCTCAGTCCCGCGTCTCTCAGCCTCCTTGCAGAATGAGTAGACTAGTTTGAACACATTCTTCTCATAACAGTGGCACCATTGAGAGACAATTTGAGTGAAAACACTGGAGGCCTCTTAAACCTAAGCTTCTATTAGCCAAAGCCTTATGTAGCTAAACCCAATGTCAGGAGATAGGAAACGATGTCTAAGTCACATGGGAAAAGGCACGAATACTGGAAAAGGTGAAAAGGATGGAGCTTATTGTATCACCAGACACATGGCTGTTGCATTCAAGTACCAAAGAGGAAGGAATGAGACTTGATAAATACCAAGGATGTAAAATAGAGAAAAATATACTTATTGATGGTTTCATCTATTCATTTACTGTGCTAGTTATTGCTACAAAACAAATTATCCCAAAACTTAGCAACTAAAAAAAATGCACATTTATGATCTCACAGTTTCTGTAGGTCAGGAATCACATTTGGCTGGGTCCCCTGGGTCTGAGTCTCTTCCAAAACTACAGTTACCTTAGGCTTGGCTGAAAGAATACACGATTTCAAGCTCACCTACATGGTTGTTGGTAGGATTAACTTCCTGTGGTCCAGTAAACCGAGGCTTTCGCTCCTCATGAGTTGTTGACTGCAGGCCTCTTGCAGTTATTGTCATGTAGGTGTATCCATAAAATATCTTACAAAATGGTAGCAAGCAAGCAAGAAGGCAAGAGTAAATTACAGCAAGAAAGAGAGAAAAGTAATGTGGAAGTCACAGTCTTCTGTAGCCTAACCATAGAATGACATTCCATTTGTCAAAAGTAAGTCATTAGGTCCAGCCCCTGCTTAAGGGGAGGGGATTATGCAAAGGGAGCTTCCCGGATGTCTCAGTGGTTGGGAATCTGCCTGCCAACCCAGGAGATGTAGGCTCAGTCTCTGGGTCAGGAAGATCCCCCGGAGAAGGAAATGCAACCCACTGCAGCATTCTTGCCTGGGAAATCCCATGGACAGAGAAGCCTGGCAGGTTACAATCCATGGGGTCTCAAAAGAGTCAGACATGACCAAGCGACTAAACAGTAACAACAGTTACACAAAGGGTGTGAAGCCCAAGAGGGCAGAGATCATTGGGAACCATTTCAAAAGCCACGTAATGCTCTGAATCATTCTTCCTTTTATGGAGCCTCTGCTATACATAGACTCTTGGGCTTGAAATGTGTGTATGTATACAGAGATGGAGAAAATTCTGCACTCAGACTTTGAACAGACAGTCCTGGTAGATTCAGTGACATAATTCTAAAAATAGCCATTCAGGCCCTAAGAACTTCATGCCTGGATTACCACCCTGTAGTAGCATTTTACAATTTTTATCCTATTTAGAATCCTTCACTGCCCTGATAACATTCAGGATAAAATTCACACTCTTTAGCATTTATCTATAATTTATCTATAAATTATTTATTCATCGGTAAATTTAGCCCCAGACTTTTTCCATCTCTGTTCCCTAGCCTGCCTGTTCTGTGAGCTGTTATTAGGATTTCACATTGTTTGATGAATCTAGTCATAAAAGGTCAAGCTGCTTTGGTTACCATTGAGCTTCTTAGAACTCTTGGTGTGCTAAAATGTTGTTATAGTTTCCCCAACATACTGCTGCTGCTAAGTCACTTCAGCCGTGTCTGACTCTGTGTGGCCCCATGCACTGTAGCCCACCAGGCTCTGTCCACAGGATTCTCCAGGCAAGAATACTGGAATGGGTTGCCATTTCCTTCTCTCCCCAACATATTATACTTTAAAAAATTATTTATTTTCAGTTGGAGGATCATTGCTTTACAATATTGTGCTGGTTTCTGACATCCATCAACACGAATCAGACACAGGTATACATATGTCCCCTCCGTCTTGAGTCTCCCTCCCACCTCCCACCCCATCCCACCTCTCTGCGTTGTCACAGAGCACCAGGTGTGAGCTCCCTGTGTCCTAACTGCAGATTCCCACTGGCTGTGTGTTTTACATATGGTGATGCGTTTCCACACTGCTCTCTCAACCTGTCCCAGTCCCCTCTCCCCCACTGCGTCCACAAGTCTGTCCTCTATGTCTGTGTCTCTATTGCTGCCCTGTAAATAGGTTCATCAGTACCATCTTTCTAGATCCCATTTATACATGTTAATATACAACAGTTGTCTTTCTGACTTCACTCTGTATAATAGGCTCTCGGTTCATCCACCTCATTAGCATGGACTCATGCATTCCTTTTTATGCCTTTTTATACAATATTCCTTGTATATACATATTACTGAGCAACCAGGGGCTTCCATGGGTAGCTCAGCTGGTAAAGAATCTGCCTGCAATGCTGGAGACCTGGGTTCGATTCCTGGGTTGGGAAGATCCCCTGGAGGAGGGCATGGCAACCCACTCCAGTATTCTTGCCTGGAGAATTCCCCTGGACAGAGGACACAGCTTCTTTATCCATTTGTCTGTTGATAGACATCTAGATTGCTTCCATGTCCTAGTTGTTGTAATTAGTGCTGCAGTGAACATTGTGGTACTTGTGTCTTTTTCAGTTATGATTTTCTCAGAGTCATATTACACTTTTAACCAATGAGTCTTTTTACCATGGAGCACATCAGGGGACTCAGCTCTGATGAGTATCCTTTGGGAAAGTAGTTTCAACTCAACTTTTGTGACTTCATCTCTTCTCTGATCCACCTTCTCTGAAATCACCATGCTTTTCCTGTTTTCCTAGGCATCCTCACATTCTGATCTCTTTGTCTAGAATATTCTTTTCTCTCCCATCATCTGCTTGGTTTGGAGTCGATCCATAAAAACTTAGCTCAAAAACCACCTCCTCCAAGAATCTTACCCTGCTTTCCCCTTCCCTGAGCTTAAACAGTAACCTTTGTCCTGTGCTTATTATGTGAGATTAATTGTTTGGTTGTTTCTCACCTCTGCATTTTCCTAAATTGTAATCTCCTTCAAGGAAAGGCTATGGATAGCTCAAGTTCATAGCCCTGGTGCATACAAAGTGTCAGACATGCCACAGCTGGTAATGAAAGCGATGCCTTTGAATGCTAGAACAGATGAGTAACACCAGCTTCTTCTCCACCTTCGGTTGGTTTTCTCCTGCACCCCCAGCCTCACCAGTAGTGAGGCTGAGGACACGTGACTTGTTCAGGCCAAAGGGCTATGGAGATTTTTTTTTTTTTTTTACTTTTTTTTGGCTGTGGAGATTTTAAGTTGAGATCATGGAAGAACTGCCTTATATATACATTAGATCAATGATATAGACATGAAATGAACCCTTGATGCTTTAAGTCGGTCACTAAGATTTCAGTTTCGTTTGTCTTGACTAAGCCATTACACCAAGGCTAGCGGGAGTCTGATGCAGGCAGGAGGATATAACATGAGACTTCAAAGAAAATCCAGGAGATCCAGACAAGTGCTAAGAGGTTGCTTTGGAGTTGCCTGAACTCTTTCTAATTTTGGTCACTAAAAGGCTGCCAGATGTATCTCTTTAGTAAAAATGCCTGAGGAAAACTTACAGACATACTAACAATTACTACTAGATTTTAAATAGAGAACTGCCTAATTTCAGTTATTTTATGCAGAAAAAATTAAGTATTTGGAAAAGATGGCAAAATAGCCAAGGAATATGCATTGGTTTTATGAAGAGAATTATCTGCTGTAGTGAACGACAGCTTGCTGCCTGCACGGAGCAGATTCAGTGGTGTGTTGCTGGTTTTGCCTCGGTAGCCTCAACTTGAGTCTCCACGAAATTCCTCTTGGATTGATTTGATGATAGCCTGGGTGCTAGACCTGTAATTCTAAAAAGGAGGAAACTTCCTTCTTCATTTATGGAGAAGCTGAACATTTTTCCCCCAGCTCTATTGAAGTATGATTCATGTATAACGTTGTGCAAATTTAAGATGTACAATGCAATGATTTGACATCTGTATACATAGTAAAATGATTACCACAACAAGGTTAGTTAAAATATCTACGCTTCATGTAGTTACAAACTGCTTTTTGTGGTGAGAACTTTTAGAATCCACTCTCTTTGCAAATTCAAATATATAATACAGTATTGATATCTATAGCCCTCATGTTGTATGTTACACTCCCAAACTCACTCATCTTGTAATGAAAGTCGTACCATTTGACCAGCTTCACCCATCTTCCCCACTCCCCACTGTTAGCCCCAACAACCACCAACGTGTTGTCTTTCTCTGGATCTGACTTTTTTAGATCCCACATGTAAGTGAGATCACACAGTGTCTGTCTCTCTCTGTCTTACTGTACTTAGCGTAATGCCCTCAAGTCTCATCCATATTGTCACAAGCCGCAGGATTTCAAGAAGCTGGGAGTTTAGGGCTTTGTTTCATAAGGAAAGTGACTGAGCACAAATCCCAAGGACTTTGTTTCTCAGTCTAGATTCTTTGATTCAAGTAGTGGAAACTGACTGTGAGTGGAAGGATTTATTGGGAGGAAATGATGTAGCCCACAGAACCAGTGGGAAGGCTGGCTGTAGCACCAGGCTCCAGGGTGACTGGGAGACTGCAGAGACAATTTGTGAGGATGCCTTGTCACAGCGTGTGGCTGCAACCCCAAAAACAGTGAAGAAAATCGATGTCCTCACCCGGATAAGGGGAGTTTAATGTGATCAACCTGCTACAAGATGGCTAGTTGGCTGCTTTGTCCTTGCCTGAGGAAGCAGTTTTATTTCCCTGAGCTGAGGGCTGGTTCCTGCTGCTGCTGGCAGTGGGAACACTCATCAGAAAAAGTGACCAGCAGCTCTTCATGGGGATATTTCTTTGTCCCTGTTTTCATAGTCGCTTAATTCATGATTTTACTGGTGCAAGACCAGGGCTGACTAACATCTAGAAGGATTGTCTGATTGTTAAGAGTCTCCTCTACAGTGGGACACTCTGGTGAGGGGCCACATGAGTCATAAGTACCTTCCTACCGTGGGTCCACTTGGAGAGGTCTACACATAAACTTCCTCCTCAAGTCTCCTAGTACCAGATCTCTATTCATGAATCAGGTAAACTATCAGCTACTCTCCATCAGTTGGCCATTTTTTCAATTAAAAAAATTTTTTTACTGGAGTGTAGTTGGTTTACAATGTTGTGTTAGTTTCCACTGTACAGCAGAGTGATTCAGTTATACACGTATCTGTTCATTAAAAAAAAAATATTTATTTATTTTTTGGCTGCACCGGATCTTAGCTGTCGAACACGGGATCTTTAGTCGCAGCATGTGAATTCTTAGTTGCAGCATGTGGGATCTAGTTCCCTGACCAGGGGTCAAACCCAGGCTCTCTGCAGTAGGTGTGCAGAGTCTTAGCCACTGGACCATTAGGGAAGTCTCCATGTACCCATTCTTTTTCAGATTCTTGTCCCATGTGGTCATTATAGAGTGTTGAGCAGAGTTGCCTGTGTTATACAGTCGGTCCTTGTTAGATCTGTTTTATATACAGTGGTGTGTGTATGTTAATCCCAGTCTCCTAATTTATCATTCCCGCCACAATTTCTCTTTGGTTACCATTAAGTTTGTTTTCAAGATTGGTGAGTTGGTTCTGTGAGTAAGTTCATTTGTATCCTTCTTTGTTAGATTCCTCAGCCAGGTCTTCTGGAACTGTATCTTAAACCATATCTAGTAACAGGGAACAATGACATGCACTGCTTGTGGTAGATTATATTGGGTTGGCCACACGTTAATAGTTTGTCCAGGTTTTTCGGTAAAACGTTATGAACTTTTTGCCCAACAACCCAATACTATTTTCCCTAAGTAGTCCTTTCCCTTCCTATTAAAGGATTATATAGGCTACTCATTGTCAGTGATTAAGTTTCCCCTCTAGAGACCATTGATTAGGCTTTGCCATGTGACATGTTTTGACCAGTGGAACGTGGCTACTCACACCTGGCATGTCCAGATCAGCCGTCAGGATACTGTCGTGAGCTTTGACACGGTCTCTTTGGTCTGACACAGGAACGCAAGGCTGTAGAAGGAGGCTGCGCTTTCATTTTGTGCAGAAGATGAAGAAAACATGCAGAGCAGGGCTCCGTGCTGTGTTCACCCAGAGCCAACATTCCAGGGAGTGAGGAACAGTCTTTACTGGAAGCGCTTATATTTCAGGGTTTCTTGTTACCACAGCGATTAGTGGAAGAAGACTGTCCTGCTCCATCTTCCGCCCATGGGGAGAATTCTCTCTGCAGCCTTTCACGTTCCCTTACAAGGAGTGTCATGAGTTTCGCCACAGCCCACTTCTAGCTGCTAAGAGGACTGCGGTGAAGAGCTGTCTTGAGTCAAGCTTACATCCTTGCAGCTTGGACCAGCTGGAGAATCTCCACTTGTCCTTGGCCTCACTCAATGGACAGCCGCTGCTGTGGTCAACAGGGTCTGAAAGTGCACCTAAATGTGGTAGGTGTGCCTTGAAAATCCCAAGAGGACCACCAATCATGGTGACTTTTTCTTAGCACTAGGGGGCTCAAGGGACAGCGAGTTCCTGCCACCAGGAGGGGATGTCTCATTCTACCCCAGACAGTAGCGCCCTGAGCCTTCACTGGAGACCAGCCCCTGTCTTTCCATGAGACGTACGGTCCTCAGTCTGGAATGCGTGAGTCCATCTAAGGAATCTAGGACACTTTCTACTTTCACTTCTCCGGGCCCCCGTAGAGTGAACCAGAGGCTTACTATGGTTTTAAAATAATTTTCAGTGAACTTTTGGGCAGATGTTTTGGTATTATCCAATGGTTCTGAGGGTTATAAAGATAGCTGTTTAAGAGGTGTAGGCTTCCATTTTTAATTTTCTTTAGGCCGTGTGTGATTCCTAATAGGCATGAAATAAAAGTGAAAGAGAAGGTATTTAGTGTGTAGCGTGACTAATTAATAAGTTGGGAAGAAGAGAGGTATGTTATGTGTGGCTCTGATAGAATCAGTAGCTTTTCTAAGAAGTAGTGTTTGGTGTACGAACTTATGGCTTGGCTTGCCAACATACAATATCCAAGTAGACTATTTAATTTTTCTGGGGTCTTGGAACTCTATACAAATCTAATGAAATCTGTAAACCCTCAACATAGGAATTTTATAAAGCTCTTTAAACAGTTACAAGGGTATTATCAACTTGTTGAAGGTCTTCATAGAGGTCTGAGGACCCAAATTAGATTCTATGCTCCCTAAGGCTGACAGCAGTACCTACATAAATGGGAAAGGCTATGAGTAACTTTATAAAGCTTGACTTAGGAGGCTAGAGAATCATTCACTCTCTTGATGATTAAGGCTGCTTATTTCTCTCAGTGGTATTACTTTTTATCACTGTCAGCATTTTGCTTGTGGGTCCTTCTTTCTTTCCCTGAATTTAATTATTGTAATTCTTCATTATATGCACACTCTTCAGGAACCAGAGTGGTTAATTCTTTAAAGGAAACCAGATGCTTTTTATTTAGAACTTGACAAATAAAGCAATTTTAGTTCAATGATGGAAAAATAAAATATTTATTTCCCTTTTGGTTAGTTCATATTGAGTATAAGAAGTCATTGTGATTCCTAGAAGCCTTGCTGGGTGATAGGATATCAATATTGTTAACAAAATTTTTGAGAAAACTTAGTATGGCTAAAATTGGGTTGGAATTTGTCCTAAAGGGACACAGTGAATACTTTTTCTCTTCTTTTCCAGTAGTCATGCAATAGAAAGGAAATAATACAGAATCCTTGGAGAATAGCAGTTTCTTAAAACATTTTATTTATTAGTGGGGATAGTCTGGTTATTCAACTAATTTGATTTCAATATATATTTACTAGGAACTTATGAAATTTGTGGTTCAAGTAAGTTCATCAGAATCTTAATGACAAGCAAAATTGATTTTTCAAAAACACAAAGAACTTATGGTCACATAGGTAGCAAATTAAAATATATCAGGATCTGAACAATTAGGGAAGAAGGGAGGGAGAAGTAAGGACAGAAAACTTGGTTTGGTTGACCTTGTAACTGATAACTTTGCTCTTAGAGTGGCACAGAGATAATTATGTTGCAATCTCAGGGAAAAATTTTTTTTCCTGTAATTTACTACTTATTTATACCATGAATGGTTAAATAATAGTAATGGAAATATTGTCTGTTGGTTTTCAACATTTAGTTAACCTATAGACTAAGTGCAAAATTATAAGTGTTTTAAGACAGTATGTGAATATTATCAACTTTGGCAATGCAAATGTCAAAGTATTCCTAACTGAAGTTGAGAAAAAGACAAAGGGAGAAGATCTTGAAGGAAGATGGGTTGGTAAGATCCACTCCCAAATGTAGGAAGTAAAGAGATTCTATCTCAAGTTGGTGGAAAAAGAACTATCTTGTATTACTGAGCTAAACTCATAAAGGTAACCCAGTAGAAAAAAAAAACACAAAATCTAAAAATAATGACATAAACATCAGCATTCCTGAGTTTGGGGATCAAATAATAAAATAAATTTTCATCTATCTTTGCAGTAAGGAAATAATGAGATTTTCAGATTTGATAAATGAAGATTTAGTGGTATTAATATATTATTTAGCATGTGGAGACAATCTTTAGAAGAACCCAAAGCATACACTGTTGGAATAGTTCACTCTGAGGGTTGAGGCAATGGACTATTATTCGTTTTTTGGACATTAACATTTGGGATGTCCTTAACTTTATGCATGCTTTAATTTGGGCTTCCCAGGTGGTGCTAGTGTAAAGAACCTGCCTGACAATGCATGAGACGTAAGAACGTGGGTCTGATCTCTGAGTCAAGAAGATCCCCTGGAGGAGGGCATGGCAACCTACTCCAGTATTCTTGGACAGAGGAGCCTGTCCATAGCATTGCAAAGAGATGGACATGACTGAAGCGACCTGTCATGCAGGCAAACATGCTTTAATTTGATGAGGTTAGAATATATATTTTTAAAGTTTGTATTCCAGAACTTAATCTCTTTTAAATTAATTGATTAATTTAATTTTGGTTGTGTTGGGGCTTTGTTGTTGCTTGTGGGCTTTCTCTAATTGTGATGAATTGTTGTGGTGCATGGGTTTCTCCTTGCATTGGCTTCTCTTACCACAGAGCACAGTCTCTAGGTGCTTGGGCTTCAGTAGTTGTGGCGTATGGGCCTTGCTTCTCCATGGCATGTGGAATCTTCTTGAACCAGGGATGGAACCCATGTCCCCTGCATTGGTAGGTGAGTTCTTATCCACCGTACTACCAGGGAAGTCCTAGAATATTTTTAAAATGAACTGGTAGAGAGAAGAGATATGAACTAGGTTTTCATAATTTAAAATATTAATTGTAATCACCAGAGCAAACACTAAGAAAATAACATAGGTACAAATCTTTGCGTCCTTGGATTAAGCAGTGGTTTCTTAGGGTGACTCAGATGTTAAAGAATCCACCTGCAATGTGGGAAACCTGGGTTTGATCCCTGGGTTGAGAAGATCCCCTGGAGAAGGGAAAAGCTACCCACTCCGGTATTCTGGCCTGGAGAATTCCATGGACAGAGGAGCCTGGCAGGTTACAGGTCACAGTCCATGGGGTTGCACAGAGTCGGACATGACTGAGCAACTTTCACTTTTCTTAGATATCCAAAGCATATGCAGCTAAAGAAAAAAATCTGTAAATTTGACTTTATCATAATTAAAAATGTTTATACTTCTAAGGACGCTATCAAAAAAGTAGAAAGATAATCCACAGAATGGAGAGAATATCTGCAAATTTTGTATCTATGAGGGACTAGCATTTGAAATATTTGAATAACTCTTATAAACTCAAAAAGACAAAAAAAATCCAGTTAAAATCTGGGCAAATGATTTAAATCAATATTTCTAAAGAAGAAGTAAAAGTGGCCATTACCCACATGGAAAGGAGCTCAACATCATTTATTATTAGAGAAATGCAAATGAAAGTGAAAATGAGATGCTGCTTCACATCCCCTAGTCCCACGCATTTCCGTATGAATTTTATGTTCAGCTTGACCATTTCTGAAGAAAAAAAATACCAGCTATGGTTTTAACAGGGGTATAGGCTATAATTTTAAAAGATGGAACAATGGCAAGTGTTGGTGAGGATGTGGAGCCACCATAGGTGCCAGGACTAGTAGACTGATGATAATCTCTTTTCTTTTTTTGTTCGTGGCATTGTAAGGAGGACCAGTCCCCTTTGGCTACTAAGACAGCTCTGGATGGTGATGGGAGACCCTTATCACCTCCTGATAGCAGGTGAGGTTTTGACTGATTATTTATAGGAACAGAGATGTCCTGATTGTAGTCCAAGTTGATGAATAGGGTCGAAGTGATTGCAGGCAGTAGTATTGGGAGGTTGAGAGATGGTGTTATTGTTGTTCAGTCGCTCAGTTGTGTCTGACCCTCCTCAACCCAATGGACTGCAGCACAGCAGGCTTCCCTGTTCTTTACTACCTCCTGGAATATGCTCAAATTCATGTCCTTTGAGTCAGTGGAATGTGAATAAACCCTCTGCTCAGGAAACTTCAACCTACCAACTGGCACAAACACAGGATATTAAATGGCGAAGTACCCTTTTCCTGTAACTCAGGTTCTGTGTTGCGGTGATTTATTCAAACTATTTACGGTGGTGACACAGGGTTTTGCTGTGGAAGTTGGTGAGGGCATCATTTCTGGTCTGACTTTCATGTTCGCTGGCTGTCATTCTGTCCCTAGAATGTTCCTTTTACTTCTCATAAAGTCAGGGCCAGACACACTGTTTGAGTGCAAATGTAAGCATGCGTGCAGACCACTTCCGCTGGCAAAGGAATGATGAATTAGATGGCACTAATAGTTTCAGAGGATATTTTTTTCTTTTCGTATGTATGTCCTTCCTTTTGAGAAACTGCAGATGACTTCGAAATGAAAAGGCTGTCACATAACACAGCAGCCCCAGTGCCTTTTCCTGGCGGACAAACCCCGGAGCTCTGGGGGCACCTGCATTTGTGGTGCCAGTCACAATTACAGCGGGTTCATCAAGTGCAGAAGGGGAATGCTTGACCTTGAGCAAAGACCTCTGATGGTGTGGGTAAAAAACATTGCTGCAGTTTTATCTTTTCTAAAGGCCAGTGATAAGGTCTTTTGTTCTTTTGTTGTTTCTAGAGGTTCTCTGGGGGGAGAATTTATGGACTGTGGGATATTTTAAGGACACAGAGATTTCACATAGGCCTGTAAGTGGGTGGCGAAGTTTCTGCACAAATCTTTTCAAGTACTTGTAATTAATTTTTTAAGTCCATTTTCAATACTGACTTACCCTGGCTCTTTTCCAGCTCTGGAATAGTATCAGAAGGAATATGGATCTACAGCAAAGTTTCTTACATAATTAAACAATGGGGAAATTTGAAACAGAGTGATTAAACAGGAGTGAGCAGCATGCTTGCTTTCCTATGCTTTTCTAACCGTTTTTGAACTGAGTTTAATGTCTGTAACCTCTGTGAAAACTGTGGCTTGTTTTCCTTTGTGGAAAGCTGCAGTACCTGAATTCCCTGAGGTCACGTCCCGTGGGGTGAAACTGGAGAGGGGCTTTGCCCTACCCCCAGGATTGGTGATCCCAGCCTGTCACGGGGTATGTCAGTTTAGAAGAGTTCTCCCTCAGGGCTGTCCAAGCGGGGGACTGAGCGCTCAATTTGAAGGACTAGTAAGAGCTCTTTCCCCTCCCCCTCCCTTTGTCATTCGGCCAGTCTTCACCACTGTACACTATTTATTTTTAGAATCTCATTCTATAAATTGATGCCTTGCTGCTGCCTTTATCTCCTGCATGTCATTTGTAAAAAAGACAAGCAGTAGATTTTTGCTCAGAGGAGTGGCCAGAATGTTTATTGTGGATGTTTTTGTAGCTTGTCCTTCAGATGACCCAAAATTAATAATGTACACAGGCAAAACCCAGCTTCAACACGTATCCTTCTAGCTGAGGCATCTCTCGAAGGGCTCCTCAGCTTCTGTTGACCAGGATGCTTCGTGTGCAACTGTCAGATAGCACCTGGAGTCTTTCTCCTCCTTCAGATCCAGAAGAGATTGGTTCAACTCTTGCATAGTTTATCCTGGGACAGTCTACAGGACTCCTGCAAAGCTCCAGAGGGTCTTTCACTCTGTAAAAATCCCAACTTTGAGAAAGAGAAAAATAAATACCGTATATTAAGACATATATATGGAATCGAGAAAGATGGTACTGAGGAACCTATTTGCAGGGCAGCAGTGGAGACGAAGACATAGAGAACAGACTTATGGACACGGTAGGAGGTGGGGAAGGAGAGGGTGGGACGAGTGGAGAGAGTAGCATGGACACATACACTGCCATATGTAAGACAGATAGCTAATGGGAATTTGCTGTATGACTCAGGGAGCTCAAACAGGGACTCTGTAACAACCCAGAGGGTGGGAAGGGGTGGGAGGTGGGAGGGACGTTCAAGAGGGAGGGGACATATGTATACCCGTGGTTGATTCATGTTGATGTATGGCAGAAACCAACACAATGTTGTAAAGCAATTATCCTTCAATTAAAAATAAATTTAAAAAAATAAATAAATAAATTTAAAAAATCCTGACTTTGAATGTTTCCGACCCTCTCTCCTTGGGCAGCGTGCCATCCAATAAGATCCTCCTTATTTTCTCTCCACATGAACCCAGGCACGGACTTCTGTGCTTTTCTTGGTTTCCACAAAATCTTCTGTCCACGAGGCAGTTTCTGTGCCCGTAGACTTAGTGAGGCGTTGAGCATGGGAATGATCGTGGGGATTCTGAATTGGGGATGGTGTCTCAGAAACATGGCTTCAAGTTGAGCATTACCTGTTGGGGGGATTTCCTGCTCCTCCCCCACCCTCTCTACCTCCCTCTTGCCCCTGTCCCCTCCAGGCAGGAGCAAAACCAGTTTCTTCCCATCTCCTCCACAGTAGGTCAGCCACTCTGTCCCTTGCAACTATTCATAACTTGAGGTGTCACCTATTTCTCCAAGTGGCACATTGCAAATAAAAACACTTTCCTTCTTGAAAATAGTTTTTGTATCAGCTGTTAAGACATTGTGCAAAACATATCTGCAAAAGATAATCTGCAAAAGATATCACCCAAATACCCAGATTTCCTGGAAGGTTATTAGCCGAGGGGTAATGCAGTCTGAGTGGTGACTGTGTAACCTTGGTGAGCGTCAGAATTCCTTGGGGAGGTTGTAAACGTACAGATGCCCTGGTACAGCCAGACACAGCCATCATTTCTGAGCAAGATGTGCAGTACAATTTCATAGACGTTCAAGTGCCAGTGAACCCGCTATGGTGTCTTCTAGCTCACTTTCCTTTCTTCCCCCAGATAGAAAGTTATCTGAAATCTAATCTTCTGGTTGATCAATTTACTGAATTTTTCCCCCCTGTGAAACATATTCTCAAGACCCTCTCCAAACCCTGCTCACCCTTAATTTGTCCAAGGTTCCTAAATTATATTGACTGGCATAGCTATCAGTTTTTAAATCAACCTAGTGATGCTTTACATGGGAACCCACATCCCCTTAGAGTTTAGAATGTATTTGTTGTCTCTGAAGAAAAGTTTATAAAAGGAAATCCTACATGGAGCTGACCTATGACTTTTTGTTCAATGATCCTGTGAAATAAATCTTTTATTTTGCAGGGATTGTGCTATATACTTTTTTTTTTTTTTTGAGAAGGTTTAGATTCATAGCAAAACTAAAGGGAAAATAGAGAGTTTCTGTATGCCCCTTCCCCCACACAGATAGAGCCTCTCCGACCATCAGCAGTTGGCACCAAAGCAGCACATCTCTTTCAATCGCTGAACCTGCCCTGACATGTCATTATTACTCAAAGCCCACTGTTTGCATTAGAATTTGCTTTCAGTGTACATTTGTTGGTTTTGATAAATGTATCATTAAAGCATATATTCACCATCAGAGTATCATACAGAATAGTTTCACAGCCCTAAAAGTCCCCTGTGTTCCGCCTTTTTATCCCTCCCTCCTTTCAAATCTGACAAGCACTCATCTTTTCACTGTCTTCATAGTTTCGCTTTTTCCAGTGTCATATAGTTGAAATCATACAGAATGTAGCTTTTACAGATTGATTTCTTTCACTTAGTAATGTGCATTTAAGTGTCCCGGGTGTCTTTTTGTGGCAGTACATTTCTGTTTTAACTCTGAAGAGTGTTGTTCGGATATACCACTGTTTATTCATTCACTGGGATGAAGACTCACCTAAAGAAGGGCATTTTGGTTGCTTCCAAGTTTTGGCAACTTTGAATAAATCTGCTGTAAACAAATGTGTGCAACTTTGAATAAATCTGCTGTAAACAACTGTGTGCAGATTTTTGTATGGATTTTAATGTCTAATTTCTTTGGGTAAATACCAAGTAGTGTTGCTCATTATTGCTTTTCTGTGTCCTATTTAAGAAAATGTAATCTACCTTAGGCAAGTATTCTCCCATGTAATCTAGAATTTTCATAGTTTTAGCTTTTTCACCTAGGCTTATGATCCCTTTTGAGTTAAGCCTTTGTATAGGGTGAGGTAGGGATTAAAATAACAAAGGTTTATTTCTCCCATATGGATATGTAGATGTGGGAAAATTTCCTCCCTTCATTAGATTGATTAGGTGCTTTTGCCAAAAATTAACTGACTGTATACTTGTGAAGTTTTGTCTAGGCTCTCAATTCTGTTTTATTAACCTGTTTGTCTTATCTTTAAAAAAATTATTCAGTCATGGCTACACTGAGTCTTCTTTGCTGCATGCAGGCTTTTCTAGTTGTGGTGTATGGGCTTCTCATTGCGTGGTTTCTCTTGTTGTGGAGTGGGCTTTAGGAGTGAGGACTCAGTAGTTGTGACTTGCAGGCCTAGGTGCCCTTCTGCATGTGGGATCTTTCCAGATCAAGGATCAAACCTGTGTCCCCGCTTTGGCAGACAATTCTTAATCACTGGACCACTGGGGAAGGCCAGAACAACTGGTTTTGATGAAAGATCACTGAGTAATATGTCTTGTTCTACCCTAAGTGAATTTCACTTTCAGAGTTGTTTTTTTTTTAATTTTTGCAAGGATGGTGAAAAGGGATCAAGACCTTAGAAGAAGGAGTCATAAAAAAGGGATTTAAATGAAGAGTTTCTCTGAAGAGTCATGAGAGGCAACTAGTTTCTTAATTAGTTTGAATGGTAGATGTAATTAAAGGACTCAGAAGAAAGGTGATATTACATTCTCAAACTGTTTGCCAGGTTGAATCTTTAACCCAGGGAGCTATGTGTATTTTCTTTTTACACATGTTTGGTTAATTTGACACAAATTAGCACTCCCAATTCTAGAAAGGCCTATATTCTCAGTTGCTCAGTTGTGTCTGACTCTTTGTGGCCCCATGGACTATAGTCCACCAGACTCCTGTGTCCATGGAATTTTCCAGGCAAGAACACTGGAGTGGGGTGCCATTTCCTACCCCAGGATATCTTCCTGACCCGGAGACTGAGCCCATGTCTCTTGCATTTCCTGCATTTGCAAGTGGATTGTTTACCACTATGCCACCTCGAAGGGCTTAGCCATATTCAAATTAAGCAAGAAAATATCTCATTGTTATTGCTTGAGAATACACAAGCATTGTGCCTCATGTAGGAGAATAAGTAGTACTGAACGGTAATGTTGTTTAGTTGCTAAGTCATGTTTGACTCTTTCGCCACCCCAGGGACTGTAGCCCACCAGGCTCCTCTGCCCATGGGATTTTGCAGGCAAGAATACTGGAGTGGGTTGCCATTTGCTTCTCCAATATTTAGCTGTCTTGATGCTTGTTTCACATATAGTTTGATAACTGTAATTTCAGAATCAATCTGGAAGGCAGGTAGCGTAAGTTTAAGTGTTTTTCCTTTTCAGATTGTTTTTAGATGTTCCAGGTCATTTGCAAGTCTACCTAAATTTTAGAATCAATTTGTCAAGGTCAACAGAAACCCAGCTGCCATTGAGATGTGGGCTGTATTGGACGCACAGTTTGTTTGTGAAGCAGAGGCTACTGAGGGCTTAACAATACCAAGTCTTCCATCACATCTGGTATGTAGCTCACTGTATTTATATTCCTTTAATGTCTTTTAACAGTGATGTATAGTTTCAGTGTAGAGAGTTTGTGTGTCTTTATTTTATTTATTTTTAACTTTATTTTATTTTTTTTAAATTTTTTTATTCTATTTTCTTTTTTATTTTATTTTATTTATATTTAACTTTGACTTTATTCCTAAGTAGATCATGTTTTTTGATGGTATTACAGAAAAAAAATCTTTAAATAATTTCCTTTAATTTTGATGCTAGAATGTGTATTCTGAACATCAACCTTGTCTGTCATGTGTGCGTGCATGCATGCGTGCTCAGTTGCTTCAGTCATGTCCGACTCTCTGTGACCCCAGGGACTGTAGCCCACCGGGCTCCTCTGTCCATGGAATTCTCCACGCAAGAATCCTGGAGGGTGTTGCCATGCACTCCTCCAGGGGATCTTCTCCACCCAGTAATCAAACCCACATCTCCTGCCTCTCCTGCATTGCAGGCAGAATCTTTACCTCTACTAGTTTTTTTTTATAGATTCTTTCAGAATGAGTATCAAAAATTCATATCATCTGCAAATAGAAACAGTTTTACCTCTTCCTTTCTGATCCTTATGCCTTTTATTTCTTTTCCTGAACTTTTTGCACTGAAAAGAAAGTGAAGTCACTCAGTCATGTCTGACTCTTTGTGACCCCATGGACTGTAGCCTACCAGGCTCTTCTGTCCGTGGAATTTTCCAGGCAAGAATACTGGAGTGGTTTGCCATTTCCTTCTCTAGGGCATCTCCCCGACCCAAGGATCGAACCTGGGTCTCCCACATTGCAGGCAGATGCTTTACCATCTGAGCCATCAGTGATTTGGAGTCTGAAGATATCATCTTAAAACACAGGGCTGAGAGCATCACTTTTTCCTCACAAGCTTTGGAATGCTCCACAATTGTCCCCAAGATGGAGTATAAACTCTTGCTTCCAGATGTGTCTCTTGCTTTAGCTCCACCTGAAAATATGATTCTTCTGTCATACTTGGCTTTCTTTGATACCATGATACACCTTTCTCTTTTTACTTTATCTACTCAAAGTGAGTAAGCTTCCTAGGTGGCTCAATAGCAAAGAATCACCTGCCAGTGCAGGAGATGGAGGTTTGATCCCTGGGTTGGAAAGATCCCCTGGAGGAGGAAATGGCCACCCACTCCAGTATTCCTGCCTGGAGAATCCCATGGACAGAGGAGTCTGGCCAGCTACAGTCCATGGGATTGTAAAACAGTCGGACTTGACTTAGCAACTAAGCTAAGTCGAAACTAAGTCTAAGTCTAGTGACTAAACAACACAAGAGTGAGTTGCATTTCACACTTGATCTGTACATTTAATACGTTACTCTGAGCTCCTGTTTTATCGCTAGTGCTTCTAACATTAAAGATGAGAAGAAATGTGACAGTTAGCCTTCCTGGTGTACAGGAAGTACATCCACAAACCTATGAGGGTTCGCTAAACCACTTCGTCAACGCGGAATGTCTCTTTTACATATGTGCCTGTTGAAATTCTGTTCATTCTTCAAGGACCATTCAAGGTCATAGTTTTTTCTAAAGTCACTGTTTATTCTGGTAGGTTGGAACTAATCTTCTGTTCCCCTATCTTCTGATAGAGAACCATTCTTTTTACTTTATTGTAATACTTAGCTGTATTGTATTGCAAATGTTGTGTTATGTGTCTTATTGATCTCTGTATCCTTGCTGGTATCTAGCAGAGCGCATATAGATAGTAGGTGATTGCTTCCTAAATTCCCATGTCACCCATTCATTTATTTCAGTGTCAGGTGATGAATAGTTTCAATGTTAATATATTGACCTATTGTGTTAATGAATTGGGTGTGTGAGGCCATTTAATCAAATGATCATTTGAATTACTAATTATCTCTAGCTCCAGAGGATCCAGCTGACCGTGACAGGAACTTGGGGGTGATCCTTGACTCCTCTTTTTCCCTTTGCTTCTTATCCAATCAGTCTTAAATTCTAATTCCTGTCTCTCAAATCGATTTGTCCCTTTCTCTTCATTTTGTAACACCTTATTCATACCCTGGGTGATTATAACAGAAGCTTTGCTTTCAGGCGAATCTTTCTTCAAGCCCTTTGCCCCATGCTTGCAGGTGGGCATTTCTGTAATTCAGATCTGACCATGTCACTCTCTTGCTTAAAGCCATTTAGTGTTCCTGGATCCCAAGGGCCATTTTGTCAATCGCTTTCCATCCATGGAGACGCTATAAAAGACCCACTATTCCCAAATTTCTTGCTTCATTTTGGGTACAAGGTGGAATTTTTCCTTTTGTAGTGACAGAGGTATTGGGTGATGGAGATATGGAAGCAGGAGGAAGAGACCCGAGGGGGAAGAGGGAGACCGTCAGTGCTGCGATGTCTGCCCTGCAGAACGTAGTTTCTGGTGAGGCGATTAGCATGCAGATCAGCTGCACGAGTCCGCAGGCATCAGCTCTTGAACAGCAGCTTTCCAAGCCCTTCTCCACTTCTGCTTCTTCACAAATTCACATCCCTTCTGGCTGCTCTACCATAGCCCTGGTTCAGAATCCATTAACTGAAGATTTAGTCCATGAACAAAAAATGATTCTGCATGCTTGTGATTAATGAGGAAGCTGTTTCAAAATCACAAGGTGCCATACTGGCTAACTATTCATTACTTTTATCCTCATAATACTGAGAAACTGTTTCATCATACCAG
This sequence comes from Muntiacus reevesi, assembly GCF_963930625.1. Lineage (NCBI taxonomy): Eukaryota > Metazoa > Chordata > Mammalia > Artiodactyla > Cervidae > Muntiacus > Muntiacus reevesi. The sequence continues at coordinate 80,281,058 of NC_089258.1, read as the reverse complement.
AAACAATTGTTCAAATTGATTTTCTTGGATGGAAATTGCACTTGCTTTTGAAAAGCAAGTATTTTCTGATGTCTTAGATTTATGAAAATAATAGTAATCATAGCCAACTATGTGGGCTTATAGTAAATGCTGCATTGCAGTAAGTTATTTGTTATGTCCTAATTTATTTAATCCTCACAACCACTTTATGAAATATATAGGTTACTATCTCTAGTTTATAGATGAGAAAACTAATGTTCAGAGGTTAGATCCTGCATAGGTGGTAAGAGGTAGAGCCTAGATTAAAACAGGTAATCTCATGCCAGAACCCACACTTGGCTTTTATCCTGTGCTGTGTTAGGAGAGGAGGATACTTGTTCAGTTCAGTTCACTCGCTCAGTTGTGTCCAATTCTTTGCGACCGCATGGACTGCTGCACACCAGGCTTCCCTGTCCATCACCAACTTCCAGAGTTTACTAAAACTCATGTCCATTGAGTTGGCTACTTCTTAAGAATGCTTTTTGCTTCATAGTCAGGAACACCTTGGACTAAGCTGTATCTTGAGAACTTCTAGTGGGGTGGATGAATTGACTGAGATTATGCTGTGCAAGAAAGAACCAGGACAACGTATCCTACCGCCATCTGGGGTGAAATCAGCAGTTAATATTATGATCAGGGAAGTTTAGTGAAACCTAGTTAAATTTGGAACTCTCCAAAGGTCTCATTTGCAGGAGGGAGAATGGAAGTATGGTTGTGAGTAAATTAGATTACCAGCAAACAAAGGGTTCTGCCAGAGGGAAGGGAAGGGAAGGGTGCCAGAAGCAGGGTCTGAGAGGAACCGGCAGCCAAAGCTGTGTGCTGGGGCTGGGAGTCACACGGAACAGACATCTGTGCCTTGGCTCAGCCATTCACGCTGTGAAGTTGAACAAGTTCCTCCACTGCTTCACACTTTAGTTTCCTCATCTATAAAAAGAAGTTAAATCTCCCATCCTGAAAGGATTATTGAGTGGATTAAGTTTACAAAGTATGCAGCACAGGGCCAAAGCAGGAAGTGGGAATGTTTTAGGTGGAAGTGACTTAACAATGATGATGGGATACAGTTTACTGCCAAGAAGAACTTGCTGAGATTTGGAAAGAAAAGTGAAGGGAGAAGCTCTCACTTTTGGTTCTCAGGCGATTGTTTGATTGGTTTGGAGGATGTGGCAGCTCTGTAGACCTTTCCACCTGCTCCCTCTCCGAGGCTCTGACCCAGGTAGCAGTTCCTCAGAGACCCACATGCACTCTGCTCTCTCCACCCACTCTGGTGCCTCAAGCTGAAGTCAGTAGTGGATGTTCTCTTCATCTTCCAGCTATACCTTCCAGATTTTACGTCTCCTGGCTCCTTCCTCATTCTTGGAAGCCTTGATTCATGTGTCAAATGTTCTATCATCACAGCATTGCAGTGGCTCATTTTGTTGATCAGATTCAGAATGATCCAGCGTGGTGTCCTCTTATTGCCTTGGTGTTGCTTGATTACCTAGAGGAGGGGTTGGAAAACCTTATTTAAATGACAATGGTAAATAGTTTTTGCTTTTGTGGGTCATTTGGACTCCATTGCAACTACTCAATCTGCTGTTAAGAGTGTGAATGCAGCTGTAGGACATGCATGCTGAACCAGCATGGCTGTGGTCCAGTACAACTTCACCAGTACTGAAATTTGAATGCTATGTGATTTAAAAAAATTTTTTAATCGAAGAATAATTGCTTCACAGAATTTTGTTATTATTTGGCAAACCTCAACATGAATCAGCCATAGGTATACATATATCCCCTCCCTTTTGAACCTCTCTCCCATCTCTCTCTCCACCCCACCCCTATAGGTTGATATAGGGCCCCTGTTTGAGTTTCCTGAGCCATACAGCAAATTCCCTTTGACTATCTATTTTACATATGGTAATGTAAGTTTCCATGTTACTTGTTCCATACATCTCACCCTCTCTTCCCCTCTCCCCATGTCCATAAGTCTATTCTCTATGGTTATTTCTCCATTGTTGCCTTGTAAATAAATTCTTCAGTACCATGTTTCAAGACTCCGTATATGTGCATTAGAATAGGATATTTATCTTTCTCTTTCTGACTCCCTTTACTCTGTATAATAGATTCTAGGTTCATCCACCTCATCAGAACTGACTCAAATGCATTCCTTTTCATGGCTGAGTAATATTCCATTATGTATATGTACCACAACTTCTTTATCCATTCATCTATCGATGGACATCCATCTAGGTTGCTTCCATGTTCTAGTTATTGTAAATAGTGCTGCAATGAACAATGGGATACATGTGTCTTTTTCAGTTTTGGTTTCCTGCAGGTATATGCCTAGGACTGGGATTGCTGGGTCATATGGTGGTTTTATTCCTAATTTTTTAAGGAATCTCCATATCATCTTCCATAGTGGTTGTATCAATTTACATTCCCACCAACAGGGCAAAAGCGTTCCCTTTTCTCCACACTCTCTCCAGCATTTATTGTTTATAGACTTTTTGATGATGGTCATTGTGACCAGTGTGAGCTGACATCTCATTGTGCTTTTGATTTGCATTTCTCTAATAAAGAGTGATGTTGAGCTTCTTTTCATGTGTTTGTTAGCCATCTGTATGTCTTCTTTGGAGAAATGTCTGTTTAGGTCTTTTCCCCACTTTTGGATTGAGTTGTATGAGCTGCTTGTATATTTTGGAAATTAATCCTTTGTCGGTTGTTTCACTTGCTGTTATTTTCTCCCATTCTGAGGGTTATCTTTTCACCTTGCTTATAGTTTCCTTTGCTGTACAAAATCTTTTCAGTTTAATCAGGTCCCACTTGTTTACTTTTGTTTTTACTTCCATTACTTTAGAAGGTAGATCACAGAGGATCTTGCTTTGATTTATGTCATCAAGTGTTCTGCCTATGTTTTCCTCTAAGAGTTTTATAGTTTCTGGTCTTACATTTAGGTCTTTAATCTATTTTGAGTTTATCTCTGTATGGTGTTAGGAAGTGTTCTAATTTCATTCTTTTACACGTAGCTGTCCAGTTTTCCTGGCACCATTTACTGAAGAGGCTGTCTTTGCCCCATTGCATATTCTTGCCCCCTTTGTCAAAAATAAGGGACCCATAGATGCATGGGTTTATTTCTGGGCTTCCTATCTTGTTCCATTGGTCTATATTTCTGTTTTTTGTGCCAGTATTATACTATCTTGATGACTGTAGCTTTGTAGTATAATCTGAAGTCAGGAAGGTTGATTCCTCCAACTCCATTCTTCTTTCACAAGACTGCTTTAGCTAGTCAGGGTCTTTTGTGTTTCCATATGAATTGTGAATTTTTTTGTTCTAGCTCTGTGAAAAATGCTATTGGTAATTTGATAGGGATCACATTGAATCTGTAGGTTGCATTTTGTAGTATAGTCATTTTCACAATATTGATTCTTCCTACCCAGGAGCATAGGATCTCTCCATCTGTTTATGTTGTCTCTGGTTTCTTTCATCAGTGTCTTATAATTTTTTCTGTATAGTTCTTTTGTCTCCTTATGTAAGTTTATTCCTAGATATTTAATGCTTTTTGTTGCAATGGTGAATGGGATTGATTCCTTAATTTCTCTTTCTGATTTTTCATTGTTAGTATATAGAAATGCACGCAATTTCTGTGTATTGATTGTGTATCCTTCAACTTTCCTAAATTGATTGAATAGCTCTAGTAATTTTCTGATGCTATCTTTAGGATTTTCTGTGTACAGTATCATGTTCTCTGCAAACAGTGAGAGCTTTACTTCTTCTTTTCCGATCTGGATTCCTTTGATTTCTTTTTCTTCTCTGATTGCTGTAGCTAGGAATCGAGAAATATGTTGAATAATAATGGTCAAAGTAGACACCGTTGTCTTGTTCCTTATCTTAGGAGGAATGCTTGCAGTTTTTCACCATTGAGAATAATGTTTTCTGTAGGCTTATCACATATAGCCCTTACTATGTTGAGGTAGGTTCCTTCTGTGCCAGTTTTTTGAAGAGTTATAATGATAAATGGCTACTGAATTTTGTCAAAGGCTTTTTCTGCATCTATTGAGATTATATATGGTTTTTATCTTTCAATTTTTTGATACGGTGTATCACATTGATGGATTTGCATATATTGAAGAATCCTTGCAGTCCTCGAATAAACCTAACTTGATCATGGTGTGTGAGCCTTTTGATATGTTGCTGAATTCTGTTTGTTGAAATTTTGTTGAGGATTTTTCCATCTATGTTCATCACCTGTTCAGTTCAGTTCAGTTCAGTCGCTCAGTCGTGTCCGACTCTGCGATTCCACGAATTGCAGCACGCCAGGCCTCCGTGTCCATCACCAATTCCCGGAGTTTACTCAGACTCATGTCCATCAAGTCAGTGATGCCATCCAGCCATCTCATCCTCTGTCATCCCCTTCTCCTCCTGCCTCCAATCCCTCCCACCATCAGGGTCTTTTCTAATGAGTCAACTCTTCACATGAGGTGGCCAATGTATTGGAGTTTCAGCTTCAGCATCAGTCCTTCCAATGAACACCCAAGACTGATCTCCTTTAGGATGGACTGGTTGGATCTCCTTGCAGTCCAAGGGACTCTCAAGAGTCTTCTCCAACACCACAGTTCAAAAGCATCAATTCTTCAGTGCTCAGCTTTCTTTATAGTCCAACTCTCACATCCATACCTGACCACTGGAAGAACCACAGCCTTGACCAGACGGACCTTTGTTGGCAAAGTAATGTCTCTGCTTTTTAATATGCTATCTAGGTTGGTCATAACTTTACTTCCAAGGAGTAAGCATCTTTTAATTTCATGGCTGCAATCACCATCTGCAGTGACTTTGTAGCCCAAAAAATAAAGTCTCACACTGCTTCCACTGTTTCCCCATCTATTTGCCGTGAAGTGATGGGACCAGATGCCATGATCTTAGTTTTCTGAATGTGAACTTTAAGCCAACTTTTTAACTCTCCTCTTTCACTTTCATCAAGAGGCTTTTTAGTTCCTCTTCACTTTCTGCCATAAGGGTGGTGTCATCTACATATCTAAGTTTATTGATATTTCTCCCGGCAATCTTGATTCCAGCCTGTGCTTCCTCCAGCCCAGCATTTCTCATGATGTACTCTGCAGATAAGTTAAATAATTAGGGTGACAATATACAGCATTGGCGTACTCCTTTTCCTATTTGGAACCAGTCTGTTGTTCCATGCCCAGTTCTAACTGTTGCTTCCTGACCTGCATATAGGTTTCTCAAGAGGTGGGTCAGGTGATCTGGTATTCCCATCTCTTTCAGAATTTTCCACAATTTATTGTGATCCACACAGTCAAAGGCTTTGGCATAGTCAATAAAGAAGAAATAGATGTTTTTCTGGAACTCTCTTGCTTTTTTGATGATCCAGCAGATGTTGGCAATTTGATCTCTGGTTCCTCAAGCTGGTTTTCTAAAACCAGCTTAAACATCTGCAAGTTCACGGTTCATGTATTGCTGAAGCCTGACTTGGAGAATTTTAAGCATTATTTTACTAGTGTGTGAGATGAGTGCAATCATGTGGCAGTTTGAGCACTCTTTGGGATTACCTTTCTTTGGGATTGGAATGAAAACTGATCTTTTCCAGTCCTGTGGCCATTGCTGAGTTTTCTGAATTTGCTGGCATATTGAGTGTAGCACTTTCACAGCATCATCTTTCAGGATTTGAAATAGCTCATCTGGAATTCCATCACCTCCACTAGCTTTGTTCGTAGTGATGCTTTCTAAGGCCCACTTGACTTCACATTCCAGGATGTCTGGCTCTAGGTGAGTGATCACACCATCGTGGTTATCTAGGTCATGAAGATCTTTTTTATATTGTCCTTCTGTGTATTCTTGCCACCTCTTCTTAATATCTTCTGCTTCTGTTAGGTCCATACCATTTCTGTCCTTTATTGAGCCCATCTTTGCATGAAATGTTCCCTTGGTATCTCTAATTTTCTTGAAGAGATCTCTAGTCTTTCCCATTCTGTTGTTTTCCTCTATTTCTTTGCATTGATCACTGAGGAAGGCTTTCTTATCTCTCCTTGCTATTCTTTCGAACTCTGTATTCAAATGGGTATATCTTTCCTTTTCTCCTTTGCTTTTCGCTTCTCTTCTTTTCACAGCTGTTTGTAAGGCCTCCTCAGACAACCATTTTTTTTTTTCCAGACAACCATTTTGCCTTTTTGCATTTCTTTTCCATGGGGATGATCTTGATCCCTGTCTCCTGTAGAATGTCACGAACCTCCATCCATAGTTCATCAGGCACTCTGTCTATCAGATCTAGTCCCTTAAATCTATTTCCCACTTCCACTGTATAGTAATAAGGGATTTGATTTAGGTCATATCTGAATGGTCTAGTGGTTTTCCTACTTTCTTCAGTTTAAGTCTGAATTTGGCAATAAGGAGTTCATGATCTGAGCCACAGTCAGCTCCCGGTCTTGTTTTTGCTGTATAGAGCTTCTCCATCTTTGGCTGCAAAGAATATAATCAATCTGATTTCGGTGTTGACCATCTGGTGACGTCCATGTGTAGAGTCTTCTCTTGTGTTGTTGGAAGAGGGTGTTTGCTATGACCAGTGTGTTCTCTTGACAGAACTCTATTAGCCTTTGTCCTGCTTCATTCCGTACTCCAAGGCCAAATTTGCCTGTTACTCCAGGTGTTTCTTGACTTCCTACTTTTGCATTCCAGTCCCCTATAATGAAAAGGACATCTTTTTTGGGTGTTAGTTCTAAAAGGTCTTGCACGTCTTCATAGAACCGTTCAGCTACAGCTTCTTCAGCATTACTGGTTGGGACATAGGCTTGGATTACCGTGATATTGAATGGTTTGCCTTGGAAACGAATAGGGATCATTCTGTCATTTTTGACATTGCATCCAGGTACTGCATTTTGAACTCTTTTGTTGACCATGATGGCTACTCCATTTCTTTTAAGGGATTCCTGCCCACAGTAGTAGATATAATGGTCATCTGAGTTAAATTCACCCAATCCAGTCCATTTTAGTTTGCTGATTCCTAGAATGTCGTGGTTCACTGTTGCCATCTCCTGTTTGACCACTTCCAATTTGCCTTGATTCATGGACCTAACATTCCAGGTTCGTATGCAATACTGCTCTTTACAGCATTGGACCTTGCTTCTATCACCAGTCACATCCACAACTGGGTATTGTTTTTGCTTTGGCTCCATCACTTCATTCTTTGTGGAGTTATTTCTCCTCTGATCTCCAGTAGCATATTGGGCACCTACCGCCCTGGGGAGTTCCTCTTTCAGTGTCCTATCATTTTGTCTTCTCATACTGTTCACGGGGTTCTTAAGGCAAGAATACTGAAGTGGTTTGCCATTCCCTTCTCCAGTGGAGCACATTCTGTCAGACCTCTCCACCATGACCCATCCGTCTTGGGTGGCCCCACACGGCATGGCTTAGTTTCATTGAGTTAGACAAGGCTGTGGTCCATGTGATCAGATTGGCTAGTTTTCTGTGATTATGGTTTCAGTGCCTGCCCTTTGTGCCCTCTCACAACACCTACTATCTTACTTGGGTTTCTCTTACCTTGGATGGTGAGGTATCTCTTCACAGTTGCTCCAGCAAAGCGCAGCTGCTGCTCCTCACCTTGGACGAGGGGTATCACCTCACGGCTGCCCCTCCTGGCCTTGGACGTGGAGTAGCTCCTCTTGGCCCTCCTGCGCCCGAGCATCCACCACTCCTTGGATGTGGGGTAGCTCTTCTTGGCCTGTAGTTTTCTTATTTTGTGTTGTCTTTGTCTGGTTTTGGTATTAGGGTGATGGTGGCCTCATAAAATGAGTTTAGAAGTATTCCTTCATCTGCAATTTTTTGAAAGAGTTTTAGACGGATATGCATTAGCTCTTCTCTAAATGTTTGATAGAATTTCCTGTGAAGCCATCTGGTCCTGGGCTTTTGTTTTTTGGAAGATTTTTGACCACAGCTTCAATTTAGTGCTTGTAATTGTGTTGTTCATAATTTCTATTTCCTCCTAGTTCAGTCTTGGAAGATTGAACTTTTCTAAGAATCTGTCCGTTTCTTCCAGCTTATTTATTTTATTGCCATATAGTTGTTTATCTTCCAGCTTATTTATTTTATTGCCATATAGTTGTTTATAATAGTCTCTTATAATCCTTTGTATTTCTGCACTGTCTGTTGTAACTTCTCCTTTTTCATTTCTAATTTTGTTGATTTCATTCTTCTCTTTTTTCTTGATGAGTCTGGCTAAAGGTTTGTCAATTTTGTTTATCTTCTCAGAGAACCAGCTTTTAGTTTTATTAATTTTTACTATTGTTTCTTTCATTTCTTTTTCATTTATTTCTGCTCAGATCTTTATGATTTATTTCCTTCTACTAATTTTTTTTTTGGTTCTTCTTTTTCCAGTTGTTTTAGGCGTAAAGTTAGGTTATCTATTCAATGTTTTTCTTATTTCTTGAGGTAGGATTGTATTGGTATAGACTTCCCTCTTAGAACTGCTTTTGCTGCATCTCATAGGTTTTGAGTTGTCGTGTTTTCATTGTCATTTGTTTCTAGAAATTTTTTTGATTTCCTTTTTGATTTCTTCAGTAACCTGTTGGTTATTTAGAAACGTGTTGCTTAATCTCCATGTCTTTGTGTTTCTTACAGTTTTGTTCTTGAAATTGATATCTAATCTCATAGCACTGTGGTCAGAGAAGATACTTGACACAATTTCAGTTTTCTTAAATGTACCGAGATTTGATTTGTGACCCAAGATATGGTCTATCCTGGAGAGTGTTCCATGTGCACTTGAGAAGAAGGTTATTCTTCTGCATTTGGATGGAATGCCCTGAAGATATCAATGAGATCCATCTCATCTAATGTATCATTTAAGACTTGTGTTTCCTTACTAATTTTCTGTTTTGATGATCTGTCCACTGGTGTGAGTGGGGTGTTAAAGTTTCCTACTATTAGCGTGTTACTGTCAGTTTCTCCTTTTTTGCCTGTTAGTGTTTGTCTGGTGTACTGAGTGTTCCTATGTTGGGTGTATAAATATTTACAATTGTCATGTCTTCCTCTTGGATTGAGCCCTTGATCATTATGTAGTGTCCTTCCTTATCGCCTGTAATCTTCTTTATTTTAATGTCTATTTTGTCTGATATGAGGATTACTACTTCAGCTTTCTTTGGCTTCCCATGTGCATGGAATATATATTTCCATCCTTTCACTTTCAGTCTGAATGTGTCTTTAGGTCTGAAGTGGGTTTCTTGTAGACAGCATATATATGGGTCTTGTTTTTGTATCCATTCAGCCAGTCTGTGTCTTTTGGTTGGAGCATTTAATCCATTTACATTTAAAGTAATTATTGATATATATGTTCCCATTGCCATTTTCTTAATTGCTTGGGGTTGCTTTTGTAGATCTTTTTTCTTCTCTTGTATTTCTTGAGTATATAAGTCCCTTTAACATTTATTGTAAAGCTGGTTTGGTGGTACTGAGTTCTCTTAACTTTTGCTTGTCTGAAGAGCTTTTTATTTCTCCATCAATTTTGAGTGAGATCCTTGCCAGTTATAGTAATCTTGGTTGCAGATTTTTTCCTTCAGTACTTTACATATATCCTGTCATCCCTTTCTGGCCTGCAGAGTTTCTGCTGAAAGATTAGTTGTTAAGCATGTGGGGTTTCCCTAGTATGTTACTTGTTGCTTCTCCCTTGCTGCTTTTAATATTCTTTTTCTTGTTTAGTCTTTGTTAGTTTGATTAGTATGTGTCTTGGCATGTTTCTCCTTGGATTTTATCCTGTATGGGACTCTTTGTGCCTCTTGGAATTGATTGACTATTTCCTTTTCTATGTTAGGGAAATTTTCAAATATAATCTCTTCAAAAATTTTCTCATACCCTTTCTCTTTCTCTTCTTCTGGGATCCCTATAATTCGAATGTTGGTGCATTTAATATTGTCCCAGAGGTCTCTGAGACTATGCTCAGTTCTTTTCATTCTTTTTACTTTATTCTGCTCTTCAGAAGTTATTTCCACCATTTTATCTTCCAGCTCACTGATGCGTTCTTCTGCTTCAGCTCTTCTGCTATTGATTCCTTCTAGACTATTTTTGATTTCAGTAGCTGTGTTGTTTGTCTGCATGCTTATTGTTTAATTGTTAATTCTTCTATGTCTTTAATTGATTGTTAATCAATTGTTAATTGATTCTTGCATTTTCTCCATTTTGTTTTCAAGGTTTTGATCATCTCTACTATCTTTATTCTGAATTCTTTTTCAGGTAGTTTGCCTATTTCCTCTTCATTGATTTGGACTTCTGTGTTTCTAGTTTGTCCCTTCATTTGTGTAGCATTTCTCTGCCTTTTCATTATTATTTTTTAACTAATTGTGTTTGAGATCTCCTTTTCCCAAGCTTCCAGGCTGAATTCTTTCTTCCTTGTGGTCTCTGCCCTCCTGAGGTTGGTCCACTCGTTTGTGTAAGCTTCCTACAGGGCGAGATTTGTGCTGAGTGTTTGTTTGTTTGTTTTTCCTCTGATGGGCAAGGCTGAGTGAGGGGGTAATCCTGTCTACTGATGATTGGGTTTGTAATTTTGTTTTGTTTGTTGTTCAGATGAGGCATCCTGCACAGGGTGCTGCTGGTGGTGCAATGATGCTGGGTCTTGTATTCAGGTGGTTTCCTTTGTGTGAGTTCTCACCATTTGATACTCCCTAGAGTGAGTTCTCTGGTGGTCTAGGGTCTTGGAGTCGCTGCTCCCACTCCAAAGGCTCAGGGCTTGATCTCATCCACTTGGTGCTGGGATGGTGCTCCCCGGGCTCGGTGGCCTATGTGATTTTTTATGTGTGACAGAAGACTATTCTTTTTTTCTCCTTCTGCTATTCAAAAATATAAAACCCATTCTCAACTTCTGACCTATATAAAAGTAAGTGGAGAGCTGGTTCGGGCTGGAGTTTGCCAGCCCTGGCCCAGGAGGGTGGGGATGGAGTCAGCCAGACCTAGTCATAAACCTTTGTTTGCCACTCACTGTGTGCCTTTGGGGAACACATTTACTCTCAAGCCTCACTTTCAAAATGGGGACAGTTACACTGACTTTGTAGAGCAGGGGTGTTGTGAAGATTAGATAAGTTTGGGATTAGGAAATCAAACTATTACATATAGGATGAATAAACAAGGAGGTTCTATTGTATAGCACAGGGAACTATATTCAATATCCTATAGTAACCGTAATAGAAAAGAACATGAAAAATAATATATATATATATGTATTTGTATAATGGAATCACTTTGCTGTACAGTAGAAATTAACACAACATTGTAAATCAACTATATTTCAGTTTTTGAAACAAAATAATGCTTATAAAATTTTTAGCTGACTGCTGGGCACATAGCTCATGGTCAGTCAATTGTGGTCAGTCATTTGTCACCTTTTGTCGTTGTTCTGGAGTCATTATTTGATGCTTGCAGTTCAGTCACACAGTTATGGGGAAACTGAGGGATTTTTCAGCCAATGCGACTTGTACTGATTTTTCCACCAATAAGATAAAATGATGTCTGGGTTAAAGAGAGACCTCCTAACACTTTACAAATTATCCACCGTACTTGAATTGAGAATATAAAAATATTGGTAAAGAGTCAGTAATGAAATCATCAGTCAGGTTGTTACTTGTGATCCTCTCTGGTGCAGCGGTGGGAATTAGCCACAGGAACACAGAGCTGGGAAAGATGGTAGAAGCAGAAAAATGGAGAACTTGAACTTCATTATAGAACTGTGTGCAAGTGCTGCAGTATGGGTGAGGTTTAACTTCTTAGTGTGCTTATTTCTCTTCAAATAAAATGTTGAAATTATGCTCTGGATAAGTATTTAAAAATAGAAATACCTTTATAACGGATTGAGTAAATATCATGTTGTAAAATTTAAAAAGTATAAAAAACATTCTAAAGTCTTCCAAGTAGTTTGACTATTAATCTTTCATTTTTATCTCAAATGTCACCTTCCATAAGGGGATTTTCTTGATCTAGCAGCAACATGGATGCAACTAGAGATTATCATACTAAGTGAAGTAAGTCAGATAGAGAAAAACAAATACCATATGATATCATTTATATGCGGAATCTAAAATATGACACAAAAGAATCTGTCTATGACACAGAAACAGACTCACAGGGAACAGAGTTGTGGCTACCAGGTGGGAAGTTGTTGGAGGAAGGATGTACTAGGAGGTTAGAATTAGCGGATGCAATCTTTTAAAAATAGGATGGGTAAACAACAAGGTCCTACCACATAGCATGTGCATGTGTGGTAATTCGCTTCAGTCATGTCCAACTCTTAGCAATCCTACTGACTGTAGCCTGCCAGGCTCCTCTGTCCAATTCTCCAGGCAAGAATACTGGAGTGGGTTGCCATTTCCTTCTCCGGGGATCTTCCCAATCCAGCGATAAAACCTGCATCTCTTATGTCTCCTGCATTGACAGGTGGGTTCTTTACCAAGCATCACCTGGGAAGCCCCCTGCATAGCACAGAGAACTATATTCAATATCCTATGATAAACCATAATGGGGAAGGAGATACATGCATATATAAAGAATGTATATGTATATGTGTGTGTGTGTGAGTGTATACCTGAGTCACTTTGCCGTATAGCAGTAATTAACACAACATTGTAAATCAACTGTGCTTCAATTACAAAACAGAATGAAGAGGATTTTCTTGATCTAAAATATCTGAAATAGCCATCCAACTCCATCCCTTAATTACTGTGCCTCATTTCTCTGTGTTTTTCGCTTCATAACACTTTTTACAATCGATTTGTTTACCTGCTGATTGTCTATATTTCTCCCACTAAAATGTGAGTTCCGCAAGAGGCACCCTCTCTTTGTCTCCCTGGAACTCAGAATGGCATTTTTGACAGACAGGCTACCTGTCTGTCTGCCTTTACTAGACAAGGAGGAAAGTAAAGCATCAGTATTCTGGGAGGTCAGATTCCTGCTGGGCCACCAGTCTCCTCAGGGCCTGGCTGTATTCTTTTTCTTTTTTTTTTCCCCCTCAGCTAACTTTTAAAGAGGAGGAAACATCTGGAAAATTGTCCTGGCCACAGAAAATAAAAAATAAAAAATAAAACTTAATTCAGGGCAGATGGTACTGTCTAGTAACAACATCTGGAGGTGAAAATTCAGCTGGCAACAGGGGTAATTGTCAAAATATTTAGCAACTGCCCAAGTTGTTTATGTTACGTTGTTTATCTCCAACCCTGACACATTTATAGTTCAGCCTGGCAGATAACTGATTGACTTTCCCCGAGTGCACAAAGAGAGTGGAGGCCTTTTTACTCACCAGCACGAGAGCCAGTCTCACTGCTAGATCCTTCCTCCAGGTCCAAAATAGGAAGGTTTCCTGACAAGTCCTTTTTAAGATCAGCCTCCACCTTAGGGACGAAAATACTCTTAAGATACAGGCTTCAGTGAGTATCTTTAGCCTTGAACTTGCTGGAAACCCTAATCTTCTTTTTCTCCAAAGAGATGTATCTTACTATCTTTAAAATCATCTTCAATGTCCTGCTAAAGAGGATATGAGGGGGAGTGGTGAGAAGCGTGAAGAGTCTCACCTTGCAAGGCTGTCCCTTGCTGACTAGTGTATTTGGTTGCTGAATTACTGGAAGGAAGGTGATTCCAAATTCAGTCCTTAATATAGATCAGCTCACAGGTATAAAGGGCTTCCCCGGTGGCTCAGTGGGTGAAGAATCTGCCTGCAATGCAGGAGACGCGAGTTCTGTCCTTGGGTCGGGAAGACCCTCTGGAGGAGGGCATGGCAACCCGCCTCAGTATTCTTGCCTAGAGAATCCCATGGGCAGAGGAGCCCTGGGGCTACATAGGGTTGCACAGAGTCAGACATGGCTGAGCATGCACAGGTATACACAAGTCTCGGTTGCTGCCCAACAGAACACCCGCATTTCTGGGTTGTGGACATTTCTCTGGTGTCTGTAAGCTGACTACTGGTTTTTTCTCAGATAAAATCGGCTTACGTTTTATCTGCTGTTCCTTGCAAATAATAAATATCTTCTGAAATCTCAAAGCTACTCCTGTCCCATAAGGGTGTGATTTTGGGTCAAGAGGAAGTTATAAGGGAAGTTGATCTTTTGAGGCTGATTAACAAGAACTGGTTCAGACTATATTTTACTGTATGACCAGGGCAAGAAAGACCACAGATTAAAAATGGAGCTATTAGAATATCTCTTGGAAAAGTCTTAATTTACAGAATTCTCCAGCTCCCAAAGCCTAGAAAATGATACTTTCCTCTCAGACTGGTTTCAGCTGAGTAAGTGTCACTTCAGGAACCAGAGTCTAGGGTCAGGCTGACGGGGCCTAAAGCACTCCCTTTTCCTAATGGCTTTAGCGATGGTCTCCTTTTCAAAAATCTCCTCTTTTTGTACTAAGAAGTGTTCCTTAAAAAGATTATGGTGTTAATGTTATACATTTTCCTGCGGGAATTTATCTTTCTTCATGGTCGTCTCTGAAGCTGGATATCTGTTTTTGTTCCACTGTTTTGTTTTTGGTGTTGCTTTTTCCCTGCCTGTCTGATGTGACTGGTAGAAAGCTGAAACCCTGAGAAGCCAGCAAGTTTGTAAAACCACATTATCCAAAGAGTCTCAAACCAGAGATTGGTCTCATGGCTCCACAGTCTATCCACCCTCTCTATTTTGTATAAACACTCTAAGAATACTGTTTACCCAAAAAAAAATATGAAGTAAAAATGTGTGCTTTCCAATCAGTATTCATTGTATTATTATTTTTTAAAACCCTTAATTTAATTTTCCCTTTTCCGATATTCTCAGTCATTAAAAATGGCATTTTGTTTCATTTTGATGTAATTAATGATGAAAGGATGCTTTGAAAATACCAAGAGCTCCTAGATGTCCATCGACTGATGAATAAACAAAGAAGTTGTTGTATATGTGTGTGTGTGTGTGTGTGTGTGTATACACACACACAGTGGAATGTTATGCACCCATAATAAAGAACAAATTTGAGTCAGATCTGGTGAGACAAATGAACCTAGGGCCTGTTATACAGAGTGAAGTAAGTCATAAAGAGAAAGACAAATATCGTATATTAACACACATACATGAAATCTAGAAAAATGACACTGATGAACCCATTTTCAGGGAAGCAGTAGAGATGCAGACACAGAGAACAGACGCGTGGACGCAGCAGGGGAAGGAAAGGCTGGGACGAGTTGACAGAGTAGCAGGGAAGCACACTCATTGCCATATGTGAAATAGGTAGCCAGTGCAAAGTCGCTCTGTGATGCAGGAAGCTCAATCTGGTGCTTTGTGACAGCCGAGAGGGGAGGGATGGGGTGGGAGGTGGGAGGGAGTTTCAAGAGGGAGGGACATATGTATACCTATGGCTGATGCACGTTGATGTATGATAGAAATCAACACAGCATTGCAAAGCAGTTGTCCTCCAGTTAAGTTTTTCTTTTTAATGAGAAAAGAAAAAAATACCAAGAGCTCACTGAAGTTTGATAATGCTCAAAGAAAAGTGGAGGACTTGAACTGAAGGCATTTAGGTTGGAAGACTGCTCTGTCTGTGAAATGGGGACCAGTGGAGTCTACAGCTCCCAACTTGAGGGACATGGGACATGAAACCTTCATCACTGGTGGATGAGGGACCCCAGTTTGCCTTTTCTGTGGCATGAAAACTCCTAGCTGAATGATTTATTCATAAAGTAATCAGATATTTAGAACACCCTTAGACAATGGTAGAGATACGCATGAGACTGACATACAGGGAAACTCCTCAACCCAGGTTCTCGGAGAACCCTTGGAAATCAACTTCTCCTTCCATGTTTGAAAGTTAAAAGTCGTAAGAATCAGAAAATCAGACCGCAAAACTCACAATTCAATAATTGTGAATTGTAGAACAATGAAGGAGACATTCCAAAGAAAGAATGTCTGTTATGAAAAAACAAAAAATATGGGAAACAATGAACAGAATATTTTAGAGATGCTAAATATACATCCCTGAAATAGCTTTCGTGTATAGTTTTCATAGAAGAGTATACAGAGCTGAAAGTAGGTTCAGAAGATGTATCTTGGAAAACGCTCAGAAGACACACAGAGAGAATGGAAATAAAAGCCAAAGGAGGGCAGAGAGATACGAAGGTAACATGAGACATTCCCTCAGGAGAACCACCCAGGACAGAGCAGAAAGGATGCTAGAGAGGCCAGACTCGAAGGCCTTTGGAGAGAACTTCCCGCACTTGAGGAAGATTCAACTACTGTTGAGACTACTGAGATTAAAAAACCTAAAAAAAATGATAGGACTTACTGTACAGCACAGGGAACTTTACTTAAAACTCTGTAATAACCTGTATGGGAAAGTAACCTGAAAAAGAATGGATACATATGTATGTATAACGGAATCACTTTGCTGTGCAGCAGAAGTTAGGACATGGTAAATCTACTATATTTAATAGAAGGAAAAAATCTAAAAAGAAAGTAGCATAAGAATTCTTGCAGAGGCAAAACAGACAAGCAAAAATTCACACCCAGGTATATCATAATGAAAAAGGAAAACTTCAAAGACAAAGATTGAAAAAGAGACTCTCACTAAGCCAGATCACCTATGAAATCTTAATAAACAGATTGAGAACAAAGCACTTATCATCAGAACTGTAGCTGTAAGACTGTAAGATAACTTCTGAGTTATGAGGAGAATAATGTGTGTCTAGAATTCTATGATAAGCTAAACTGTTATTCAAACTATGAAGATTGGCAAGATTGCAATTTACAGACCTGTAAATTTGATTCCTGAATCAAAGCAAAATAAAACAAGCAAAATGACAAAAACTAATAATGGAGGTATTTTCCTAAGAAGGAAATTAAACCCTGAAGAAGGTATATGATGCAAATAGCAATGGTGAATAGCAAGTTGATAAACATGTTGGTTCAGTTCAGTTCAGTCACTCAGTCATGTCTGACTCCTTGCAACCCCATGGACTGCAGCATACCAGGCCTCCCTGTCCATCACCAACCCCCGGAGTTTACTGAAACTCATGCCCATTGAGTTGGTGATGCCATCCAACCATTTCATCCTCTGTTGTCCCCTTCATCTCCTGCCTTCAATCTTTCCCAGCATCAGGGTCTTTTCCAGTGAGTCAGCTCTTTGCATGAGGTGGCCAAAGTATAGGCATTTCAGCTTCAACATCAGTCCTTCCAATGAACACCCAGGACTGATCTTTAAGATGGACTGGTTGGATCTCCTTGCTGTCCAAGGGACTCTCAAGAGTCTTCTCCAACACCACAGTTCAAAAGCGTCAATTCTTTGGCACTCAGCTAAATATTAGCCGTACAAATAGTTGGGTTTCCCTGGTGGCTCAGCCCTATTACTGATTTTGAGACTTTCCTTTTCAGCACTAAGCCTGGAACAGAATTCAGACTCGGTGTGAGTACATCAATATAGGATGCGTTGCTCGACTCTGATGCCTACCAGAGTCAGCAGAAGCAAGAGATATGCAGAACCTGGGAGATCTCAGCTCTGCTGCAAGGGGATATTTTTGTACTCAGGTCAGGCTCTCGCCCCCTTTTGACATCATTCCTTCCCTGTAGCGTGAACCCCTGCCATATTTCCTCCAAAGGAAAGTTAACTGTGTGATCCAGCCCCTAAAGATTCTTATGGATTATAATGCTGTTTCCACAGGGTGAGGACCCTCTCGTCGGGACAGCTGGAAGGTGAGTCTGCTGGAGCGTTTTAGCTTCGTTGGGTGACTGCCTTGTGGTTCAGGCGGCGGCCTTTTGCTTTCCTTGTTTTGTCTCTCTTCTACCACCGGGTCTAGCTCACTTTAAGAATATTTTCTTTCAAATTTAGTCATTTAAATTCACTTCTTTTATTTATCTTTATTTTTTAAAGATTTTTATTGGGGTATGGTTGCTCTACAGTGTTGTGTTAGCTTCCGCTATACAGCAAAATGAATCCGTTGTCTGTGTGCAGACATCCCGTCTTAGGTTTCCTTCCTATTCCGTCACCATTTATTTTAGCTAGACTTAGACCCTCTTTCACATTCTCCTTCTGATCTACACCTCACTCTTCTCTTAAATTTTTACTTTATAAAAAGGATCCAATTTGTGATTTTTTTCCCATCTGTTTTTCTTGTTTCATTTCTCCTTTGTATTACTTTGCCACTTTAATACACAACTATCACAGGAACAGCTATGTCCTCTGTTATTAAAACTTCCCACACTAAACCATGTAAACTTGCACCCTCTAATCCTTTCTTTCCAAGGTAATCTTCTCTTAGCCAGGCCCAGGTGCTGGATTCAGAAATAACCCTGTCCCACTGCGAGATAGAGCTGACCTATTTCCTCATCCCATTGTTCTCAGGGTTGCCACGTTACCATGTCCTTTGTGATTCACTGGCTGCTCTAATTATAAATCCATGCTATTCCTGTAATAGCCACCGAGTCTCAGGGTACATTTCCATATGCCACATCCTGAACATCTCTTCTTTCAGGGACCACTTCTCTTCTCTTCTCTCCAATCTGGGAACGTGGACATGGGGAAGCACCCATCCCACGAGGGCTTGTTCTCTATATCCCTGCCTTGGCTGAAAGAAGTTCATGTGCAGTTTTACAATGTGTCCTTTCTAGGGTGATCCAAGACCTGTTATTCAAAATTATTACTCTACTTTCAGCCGAAGGACTTTCTTTCTCTCTCTTTATTTTGACCATGCTGTGTCACTTGTGGGATCTTAGTTCTCCTACCAACCAGGGATTGCACCCACGTCTCCTACCATGGACGCACAGAGTCAAGACCCCCTTTTCTCTCTCTGTTGTAAGCCACGTTACAACACATTCCTGATGATTGGACCCTTTGCCACTCCACTATATTTCTTTTCTTTTTTATTGAATTATAGTTGACTTATAATATTGTGTTAATTTCTTCTGTACAGCAAAGTGACTCAGCACACACAAACATACAGTCTTTTTTATGTTCTTTTCCATTATGGTGCCACTACCCTATATTTCCTTTTGAGCCCAGACAACTCAGTACATAACACATATGAACAGGACCCTACAGCCCTGTGGACAAGAGTCCTCATGGGGCTCCCACAGCTTTGCAGATCATGCACCCAAAGTCCATAGGAGCCTGGGCTAGCTTGGTTCTCGTCTAGAAAACATGGCCAGAACCAAAAACACTGCTCATTAGCTCTGAAAGTCTCTTTACACTGCACGTCACCACCATGCAGAGGCAGAAGCAAAGTCCCAACAATACCAGAGAAGGAGTAAAGAGATTTTTAAAAATATTAATGTTACATGGCATCTTGAATGTATTTCCCATATAGATGAGGTGAAATTCCCCTTCAACCTCCATTCTCAATGCTACACTAACTCCCCAACTTTAACTATGGTCATCTTTTTTTCTTTTGGTGTATATTTCCAGGTCTTTGTCTATACATTTTCATACTTCAGCATATGACCTGTAAATAATAAATAATACCATTGTGTATTTAGGTGTTTTTTTTTTCCTTAAACCTAATAACATGCGTAGTTGGCTAGGGCTGCCATAACAAAATACTGCCAAATGGGTGGCTTAAACAACAGAGGTTTATTTCCTCGGAGTTTTGGAGGACTGACGTCTGAGATCAAGGCTTGTTTTCCTCCGAGGCCTCTCTCCTCGGCTTGCGGGTGGCGGCCTCCTGCCTGGGTCCTCACACGCCCCTCTCTGTGTGCGTGCACCCCTGGTGTCTGTGTGTCCTAGTCTCCGTTCCTTGTAAAGACACCAGTCAGCATGGATTTGGGTCCATCCTGACAGCCTCGTTCCAACTTAATCACATCTTTAAAGGCTGTGTTCCACACACTCATATTCTGAGGTACTAGGGGTAAGGGCTTCTTTTTAAAATAATTTATTTTGGTTTTCAATTTAATCTTTATTTTATATTTACAGTTGATTTACAATGTTGTGTTAGTTTCAGGTGTACAACATAGTGATTCCATTATACGTATACATGTATCCATTCTTTTTCAGATTCTTTTCCCATACAGATTATTACAGGATGATGGATAGAGTTCTCTATGCTGAACCATAGATTCTTTTTGGTTATTTATTTTATAAATAGTAGTATGCATGTATTAATCCCAAACTAATTTATCCCTCCCCCCACATTTCCTCTTTGGCAACCATATGTTTGTTTTTGAAGTCTATGTTTGTTTTTGAAGTCTGTGAATATGTTTCTGTTTTGTAAATAAGTTCATTTGTATCATTTTTTAGATTCCACATATGTGATATCGTATTTCTCTTTCTGATTTACTTCACTTGGTATGCTAGTCTCTAGTTGCATCTACTTTGCTGTGAATGACATATTTTGTCCTTTTTATGGCTGAGTAATATTCCATTGCATATATGTACCTCATCTTCTTTGTCCATTCACCTGTTTATGGACACTGAAGTTTCTTCCATGTCCTAGATTGTAAATAGTGCTACAGTTTACAATGGGGTGCATGTATCTTTTCGAATTCTAATTTTCTATGGATATATGCCCAGGAGTGGGATTGCTGGATCATATGGTAATTCTATTTTTAGTTTACTGGGGGTTAAGGTTTTTTTTTTTTTAAATATGGATTTAGGTGAGTGGAGGTGGTACAGTTGAACCCTTAGTGCAAACCTTTGCTGATCTTTCCATGTTATAACATAAAGATTATGTTAGCTATAATTAGATTCAAGTGATAGGAACTACCAAATAACTGGTTTAGAAATATAAGAATTTTTTCTCTCACCACTTACAAATTAGGGAGAGTCAACCTATGGCTGGTCTTGTGTTCCCTGGTGTCAGAAATGCAGCCTCTTTCCAGCCTGTTGCCTCGTGCTGTGTCAGTTCTTCTCAAAACCAACTATGATCCAAGACAGCTCAAAATGCGTTCACTTTGCCTGAATTCAGAGTCAGCTGGGAGGAGATGCCTTAAGAACAATCCCTGCAGTTAAGGACATAACTCATTCTTGTGTACCATTGGTTAGAATCTAGATACATTGTCTCTCAACTGCATGTAGCTCTGGGAAACCTATCTTTTAGGTGTGATGATCACATTCCCAGCTAAATATAGGAATTGTGTTATTGATAAGGAAAGTGCTCAGTCATGTCCGACTCTATGGACTGTAGCCTGCCAGGCACCTCTGTCCATGGGGATTCTACAGGCAAGAATACTGGAGTGTCCATGCCCTCTTCTAGGGGATCTTTCTAACCCAGGGATCAAACCCTGGTCTCCCGTATTGCAGGCAGATTTTTTTACCATCTGAGATGAAATATAACAATTTTTTGACTACTGAGTGGTTTGGCTACTTTGATAACTTCTTTAGAAGAAAGCGGTTGGAGTATAGAAGAGGGGGATCAATTCCTAGAGTTTGTTGTGATTTCTAGAAATCGCTGGCATTCTTGCATTTTTTCTTTTTATGGCTGTTCTTCGCTATGTGGGATCTTAGCTCCCCAATCAGGGATCAAACCTGAGGGCCTTGCAGTGGGAGTGTGGAGTCTTAACCATTGGACCACCAAGGAAGTCCCTTGCTGGCCATGTTTGTCTGTCTGTTGTTTCAAGCACCTCCTAATGCCTTTGCAAGCTCACCTCCATCCTTTCCCTCACCCTACTCTCTACCAAATGAGGTGTTCTGTATAGATTGTACCCACAAGTTCCTTTGCCTTCTAGCTTTCAATTTGGTTCACCCCAGAGGAAGCCCTGATACAATCAGAGGAAGTTGGAGAGTAAGGCCAGAGATTTTTGACCCTTGGATTCCTCCCTGTGAAGTGGCCTCAGGCTGGCTGTATCCCATGAGTAAAGTCCACTGCACTTTGCTTTTTTTCCTTTCCAATCTGGATATCTTTTATTTCTTTTTCCTTCCTGATTGCATTGGCTAAAATCTCTAGTACAGTGCTTTTGTTATTTCAGCTCTTTTTTGTGTGTGTGCTGTTGTTGAAGAGTAGTTGACTTACAATGTTGTTGCTATATTTTTAAGGTTTCCTTTTCTGCATGGCCTTTTCTCTTTGTCCCGTTTCTCTTTTAGACTGATGAGTCGTACCTTTTCTTCCAATGTTACCAGCTATAACTTATTCCACAACCTCATGATGTCTCCTTATGCTTCAGCCCATATCTGTATATATGGTCGTGGTGGTTTAGTCACTAAGTCGTGTCTGACTCTTTTGACCCCATGGACTGTAGCCTGCCAGGATCCTCTGTCCTTGGGATTTCCCAGGCAAGAATACTGAAGTGGGTTGTCATTTCCTTCTCTAGGGGATCTTCCCAACCCAGGAAGCCCCAACCTGGGGCTCCTCCATTGCAGGCAGATTCTTTACCAAATGAGCTACAAGGGAAGCCCCATCTGTATGTATAAATACACACACAAATTATCCAGTTTGAGTGGGTCAAGTAATTCCTGTGAAGAACCTGATTAATAATAAAAACACTGAGGTCTGAGAGTGGTTCTCTAGTATTCCAATTTCAATAGCAACCTTACTTTGTTCCATGTGAGATTTCCACCCTGTTCTAGTCCTTGTCATTCTTATTGATCAACTTGTTTTACTTCTTGAGATCAGTTTATTCATCTGTAAAATAAGAAACCATCTAGATCAGTGGTTCTCAAACTTGAATGTGCACCAAAATCACCTGGAGGGCTGTTAAAACAGATTGATGAACCACACCCCAAAGTTTTAAATTCAGTAGGTCTGAGATAGGGCCAAGAATGTACACTTATAACAAGCTCCCAGGGGATGCACTGCTGTGGCTGGCGCCAGGACCTCACTCTGTGGGATCCTAGTCTAGAAGATGACTTCTAAGACCTCATCCACTTCAGTGTTCAGTGACCTAAGTCAGCCAATGTGGCATAACTATGCTTTTCTGTCCTCACAGAACAGAAATGATGTTGATGAAATGGTTCTACTGTTGTCTTTTGGAAGCATACATCCAGTAATAGTTACTGCAGATGCTGTGCTGTAGCCATCTGAATAAGATGGCCATCATGTTGAATTATTTGGCAAATAATAAAAACTGGGTCAAAGCATACACACTTGAAGAAAAAATATCATCAATGCCAAATCTGCTTTTACAGCACACATTTAAGGATTTCCCATGTGTGTCGTTCCTTAGTAGATTTCAGTGTCCAAATGTTTTCATTTGTCTCTCATTTTCAGAGGCATTTGGCTTGCCTCTGAAATTTTACATGTGGTCAAAAGCACATGACAATTGGTGAGTATGTCTTTGCCATCTGCTAGAGCCTTAGTTTGCAGACTGAGATCTGTACCCAATTTTTCTTCTTGGCTCAACAACTCCTATCATTAGCTCCTAGCCTGTGTTAGGTAGTCAATAAATGTTAAAGAATAAAACATATATAATACCTTTCAAATAATCTTTTTAGGCCAGTTGGATAAACTGTCACAGTTCTGACAGTCAGAGAGGCAGTCTTTTATTTTGTTTTAATATACTGATGTCACAAGCTGTCATGCACATGGAGTTATATTGTGCAGTTTTTCGATAATGATGTGATTCTCAGTAAGCTGTGTGTTTCATATGTGCTGGGGTGTTTGCAGGCTGTTCAATCCCTGGACATTACATCAAAGCACTGCCAATCTGAGCTCATTAATGTGAGTTTCGTATTGACAATGAGTTCAATGCCAGCCTCTTAGATTTCCACCAGTTTCTAACTGGCTGGCCAGTTATTTATATGTTGGTTCATTAAAGGAAAAATAAGAAGGCAAGTATGAAGAGGAGGGATGGAAGCAGGCAAGCAACAAATGTCTTTTGGTTTCCAGTTTCTAAAATCTGTGGCCTTGGAGACAAAATAGCCAGACCTGTGTTTTATTAAACCAGACTAAATCCTACACAAGAGGGTTTAATAACCCAAACTCAGAATGTCTCTGGGTTTGTGGTCGACAACACTCTGACAGGATCTGATCTGGAGGAGCCACCATCATCCTAGGGGCCCAGGATAACAATCTGAGGTCTATATCCTTACTCCTTGCCTCCCTTGCTCTTTCCTTCTGAGGAAGGATTGAAAAAAATTCCACTTTACCAAGAATAATTCTAGATTTAGTCACAAGAAAAGAATAACATTTTAACTTGCTTAGAAAAAAGAGGGGTATATTACCACCTCTTATTCATTCATTTGGGAGATATTCAGTGTATGTCTACTTTGTATCAGGCACTGTAAAAACACATATGTTGGCAGTTCCCTGGTGGTCCAGTGGTTAGGCCTTAGCGCTTTCACTGCTGAGGGGCCAGGTTCAATTCCCAGTGAGGGGAACTAAAATCCTGCAAGCCATGCAGCACGTGCCCCTTTACCCCCCAAAACACACAGAGTCCCTGCTGTCCTAGAGCTAATGATATCCCATGCCATCACCAAAAGGCAGAGTTGAGGCTGGGCCTCTGCAATCAGGAGTCTAATCTCATCATGCCTTTCTTTGTTTTGGCTTCACTCTTATCACTGTACTTCTGAAAACAGCACCCAGCCTCTCATCTCATGCCTTCACCCTTAGAGAAGGTCCACCCCTTTCCCTTCATTCTTAGTGTGAGATGGTGTCTGATTGGTCAGGCTGGGGTCACGTGACTAAGTCACATGCATGTTTCCTGACCTATCAGCTGTGGCCGGTTGATATCCATAGTTGGCTGTCTTCACATTTATGCAGGGATTAGAAAAGGAACAGTTCTTCCGAAGGAAGGAGGTGCTATTTCTTAAAGAAGGGTAGTGCTCGCTGGTGAAGTAGTAGCAGTCCATATGACATTCTCTTATGATACTTATGCAGTCCTTTTTTATTCAAGTTAGTCTGAACATGATTTATATTACCAGAAATATTCCCAAGACTCTGAAGACAAAGATTGCTTCACTCATCTGTGTTTTCCTCAAATCAGGCAGCATGAAACCTTCTCTACATAACAGAAGTTTTGTATATTTTTGGTGTTAGGAAATGACCTTGAGTTTTTAAAATATCTCCACTATCTTGTGATACATTAGGAATTATAATGGAAGCAAATATTTATTGAGCATTTATGTTGTGTCAAGTGGTGCACTAAGTATATACTTCTGTCACTATTCTATCATTTAATCTATACAACTA
Organism: Muntiacus reevesi; assembly: GCF_963930625.1. NCBI lineage: Eukaryota > Metazoa > Chordata > Mammalia > Artiodactyla > Cervidae > Muntiacus > Muntiacus reevesi. The sequence goes on along the minus strand of NC_089258.1, from coordinate 80,256,025 downwards.
TATGCTGTAGATACATTTTTTTCCCATTTATTTTTATTAGTTGGAGGCTAATTACTTTACAATATTGTAGTGTAATACTACTTTGCCATACATTGACATGAATCAGCCATGGATTTACATGTATTTCCCATCCTGATCCCCTCTCCCACCTCCCTCTCCACCCGATCCCTCTGGGTCTTCCCAGTGCACCAGCCCCGAGCACTTGTCTCATGTATCCAACCTGGGCTGGTGATCTGTTTCACCCTTGATAATATACATGTTTTGATGCTGTTCTCTCTAAACATCCCACCCTCACCTTCTCCCACAGAGTCCAAAAGTCTGTTCTGTACATCTGTGTCTCTTTTTCTGTTTTGCATATAGGGTTATCGTTACCATCTTTCTAAATTTCATATATATGCATTAGTATACTGTATTGGTGTTTATCTTTCTGGCTTACTTCACTCTGTATAATGGGTTCCAGTTTCATCCATCTCATCAGAACTGATGCAAATGTATTCTTTTTAATAACTGAGTAATATTCCATGGTGTATATGTACCACAGCTTCCTTATCCATTCATCTGCTGATGGGCATCTAGGTTGCTTCCATGTCCTGACTATTATAAACAGTGCTGCGATGAACATTGGGGTGCACATGTCTCTTTCAGATGTGGTTTCCTCGGTGTGTATGCCCAGAAGTGGTATTGCTGGGTCATATGGCAGTTCTATTTCCAGTTTTTTAAGAAATCTCCACACTGTTCTCCATAGCGGCTGTACTAGTTTGCATTCCCACCAACAGTGTAAGAGGGTTCCATTTTCTCCACACCCTCTCAAGCATTTGTTGCTTGTAGACTTTTGGATAGCAGCCATCCTGACTGGCGTGTAATGGTACCTCATTGTGGTTTTGATTTGCATTTCTCTGATAATGAGTGATGTTGAGCATCTTTTCATGTGTTTGTTAGCCATCTGTATGTCTTCTTTGGAGAAATATACCATTCACCATTGCAACAAAAAGAATAAAATACTTAGGAGTTTATCTACCTAAAGAAACAAAAGACCTATACATAGAAAACTATAAAACACTGATGAAAGAAATCAAAGAGGACACAAACAGATGGAGAAATATACTGTGTTCATGAATTGGAAGAATCAATATTGTCAAAATGACTATACTACCCAAAGCAGTCTATAGATTCAATGCAATCCCTATCAAGCTACCAACGGTATTTTTCACAGAACTAGAACAAATAATTTCAAAATTGGTATGGAAATACAAAAAACTTCGAATAGCCAAAGCAATCTTGAGAAAGAAGAATGGAACTGGAGGAATCAACGTGCCTGACTTCAGACTACACTACAAAGCCATAGTTATCAAGACAGTATGGTACTGGTACAAAGACAGAAATATAGATCTGTGGAACAGAATAGAAAGCCCAGAGATAAATCCACGAACCTATGGACACCTTATCTTTGACAAAGGACGCAAGAATATACAATGGAAAAAAGACAACCTCTTTAACAAGTGGTGCTGGGAAAACTGGTCAACCACTTGTAAGAAAATGAAACAGAACACTTTCTAACACCATACACAAAAATAAGCTCAAAATGGATTAAAGATCTAAATGTAAGACCAGAAACTATAAAACTCCTAGAGGAGAACATAGGCAAAACACTCTCTGACATAAATCACAGCAGGATCCTCTATGACCCACCTCCCAGAATATTGGAAATAAAAGCAAAAATAAACAAATGGGACCTAATTAAACTTAAAAGCTTTTGCATAACAAAGGAAACTATAAGCAAGTTGAAAAGACAGCCCTCAGATTGGGAGAAAATAATAGCAAACGAAGCAACAGACAAAGGTTTAATCTCAAAAATATACAAGCAACTCCTGCAGCTCAATTCCAGAAAAATAAATGACCCAATGAAAAAATGCAGATACATTTAAAAATTATTTCCACATTGTGGTGTTGAAACTAAGGCTTGGAAAAGTTAAGTAAACTTTTAGAAGTTACACAAAGTTATAGTCCTCTGTGTTAGTATATCTAGAGTTGCCTCATTTTTTAAAATCAGTTATATAGCATTCTTTAGGTGTTTTATTATCTATTTTGCCTTTCCCATGGATGGACATGGACTGTTTCCAATTTGGAACTGGGACTATGTTTTGAAACCAAGAATCTCTGACTTTTAAGACTCTGTGTGCATGCTAAATTGCATCAGTCATGTCCGACTCTTTGCAACCCAGCCTGCCAGGCTCCTCTGTCCATGGGATTCTGCAGGCAAGAATACTGGAGTGGGTTGCCATGCCCTCCTCCAAGGGATCTTCTTGACCCAGGGATCAAACCCATGTCTCATGGCTCTTGAATTGGTGGGCAGGTTGTTTATCACTAGCACCACCTCTGCTCCAAATCAATCTGCTGTAACTTTCTGGTTCTCTTTGGGAAAGTTGTAGTTCCATTTCTTGTATTCTAACAGGTGTATACATGCCATTCTTTATTCCTTGCCATTTTAGCACAGTGATTAAAAAGCTTAAGACATTTTTCTTGTCTGTTTGTACTCAGGAAGAAACATTTGAGGAGTGCCCAATGAGATATATGAAAAGATGCTCATTGAAGAGTTTTTATAAAAGCAGATAACTATAGAAAACCTAGGGGTATACCAGTGGAGAATGGCAAAATACATTGTAAAATACATAAGAAATACTATGCATTGATGAAAAAGATTGAAGCAGGTCTGTTTCTATGAGCATGGAAAGTTCCATATCCCATGACTAATGAGAAATATTCAGAAAGATCTGTATAATGTGATTCCACTTATGAAACACAAATCCTGCAAAATATATGTGTCTAATATACATGCTCTGGAGACAAGGGATTGGAGAACCCAGGCAAGTAAGCAGGATTTGGCAGGAGCCTGGTTTGAGTCAAAGAGAACTTTAGGGGTGTATATGATGATCTAATTTTCTAGCAAAGAAAACTTTCAACTGTTCCTGTTACTTATTTAAAATAATGAAGGATTTCACAATCTTTGTCAAAGTTTTGTTAATGAGCACGTTTACTGGGGAGACCTTTGTTGTCATTCAGTTGCCAAGTCATGTCCAACTCATTTGAGACCCCATGGGCTGCAGCACACCAGGTTCCCTGTCCTTCACTATCTCCTGGAGTATGCTCAAACTCATGTCCATTTAAGTCGGTATTGCCACCCAACCATCTCATCTTCTGTCACCCTCTTATTCTGCCTTCAATCTTTCCCAGCATCAAGGTCTCTTCCAATGAGTCTTCTCTTTGCATCAGGTGGCCAAAGTATTAGAGCTTCAGCTTCAGCATCAGTCCTTTCAGTGAATATTCAGGACTGGTTTCCTTTAGGATGTACTGGTTGGGTCTCCTTGCAGTCCAAAAAGAGTCTTCTCCAGCACCACAGTTGGAAAGCATCAGTTCTTTGGTGCTCAGCCTTCTTTATGATCCAGCTGTCATATCTGCACATGACTACTGGAAAAACCGTGGGTCTGTATGAGCAAGAATTAGTTAAGACAGGTATTGGTTGAGTCAGAGTTTATCTTCTGAATCAGGTTGCCACTTGGAAAACTACACCAGTCTCACATTCTTAGGTTAAAATAGCCGCTTAGAGGTAATGAAAGAAAAGGCAGTTTTCCTCTGTTGAACAGTATAGATTTGTCATTCACGGACATATGGCTCTCTCCTTGGAGTTTCTGTAACCCAGTGGAATGGATGAGCATCATCATGAAATGAAAATGTTAGTCACTCAGTTGTGTCTGACTCTGCCACCCCATAGGTTATAGCCCACCAGGCTCCTCTGTCCATGGGATTCTCCAGGCAGCAATACTGGAGTGGGTAGCCATTCCCTCTCCAGGGGATCTTCCCAAGCCAGGGATCAAACTCTGGGGTCTCCTGCATTGCAGGCATATTCTTTACCATCTGGGCCACAAGGGAAGCATGAGTGTCATTAGGAAACATGTAATGTTCAGTTGTGACATTTTCTCCAGCCAGTGTCATAATTTTAACCCTGTGGACAGATCCACATTCTAAAGAGCTTTTTTTTTTTTTTTTTTTTCAACAAAAGCTGAAATTTAGTTTAGGAATGTTTTCTTTTAATTATCAGTTTAATTTATTGGTTATCCACTGGCTTCTCTCCTTGCCTTGGATCTGTAGTTTTCTCTAGTACATCTGGGAATTTTAATCTAGTTTTTTCATCTGCTCCAATTTGTATTTCCCAAAGCTTATGTCTCTAATTGATTTTTGCACCTCCGTGATTTTTGCACTCGGTTTTCTTAGTGTGCCCGTTAGAAATATTGGCAAAGTTGCCTCATGAAGAATTGAATAAAAACAGACACATTGACTTAGTGTGGCTTTTTCTCACTTCAACCCAATTGACCAGCAGGCCTATTTGGCATTTTAAAACCACCTGATGATGCAAAGACCCTTTAAAGTGAGCTGAAATCATTAAAATGAATTTTAAAATCTCTTGGCAATTTCCACAGCAGTTTTTTAACTTTCCTGTGTAGTTCCAATCCATCACCCCAACCTCAACTCTGGCTACAATTTTCTAGGCAAGATCAACCCTGAAATTACCTCTGTTTGAGGAGGAGGATGCTGAGGTGGGAAGGAGCTGCCTGGAGCTGCCATCTCCAGCTGTGACTGCTTACAGAGGTCTCACATTTCCTATTCACAGCTCCATCCTTCCCCTCATGTTGGCTCCATCGTGTGAAAATCAAAGCAGGCAAACACTGCAGGATTCTAATAAGCTTCTCAGTTTTGCAAGCGGTGTGACTTTTCTTACCGTGGAAAAAGATAGCAGAATGAAGCTAAACAACAAACACATTTCTATCAACAAAATCTGTAAAACTTGCAATGTAAACATCAGCTGCAGCAGCCTTAATTTAGCCCACTTGAGAAACATCTCCTGTTTCTTTATCAGGAGACAAATTTGTTTCACTTCCTTCAATTTCTCTTACTTGCTAAAATGGCTATTGGGTCTCTGGTAGGGAAAGTATTTTAATGGCCTGTGATGTAGGAATGACTTTATCTGGGTGCTGTTGTGGAGAAGTGGCTTCTGCCATGGAGACCATAACCTGAGAAGGTGAACAGAAACGTTCTTCACAGAAAGAACTTGACCCCCTTTTCCTTCTTAGGATTTAACATGGCTAATGGGCTTTAGGCAGAAGAATGAACAAAATGAACACAGCTCAAAATATGTTTCACACGCTCATAACTGTTACTTTATAAAAGAGGTAGATTCAGTGATCACTGAATTAACTGAACTTTAAAGAGATGCGACAGTGTTTACTGAATAAAAAGAGATGTAAAAAGATATAAATGGAGCCAGATGTGGGGTGGATTCTGTGCGTTCATGAAAAGAATGTATAAAATAAAAATTAAAAATATATGGGTAAGAATGCCACCATTTTGAAGAACAACAAACTTGCATTAAGCAACCTCAGCCAGAACTTCCATTAAAGGATAGAAATTTACTTAAGAGATAGAAGTGATGAAGAGCACTTGTTAAAGGCCATCTTCTTTGGGAGGTTTTCCTCCACTTCTCTACGTCACACTATCCTTCATATACCTTCAGTATTTCCTTCACATCCGTGTTTGGCCATTATAACAGTGTCACAGGCTGTGTGGCTTAAGCAACAGATTATTTGTTTTATTCTCACAGTTCTGAGGGTCAGAGTCCAAGGTCAGGCACCACTGATTCGGTTCTTGGTGAAGGATCTACCCTTTTCCTTACTCATTCAGCTCCAGATTTCAAGGCTGTCCTGATTATTCCTTAAATACATCAAATGGGATACGCCCTAGGACCTTTGCACTTGCTGCCTGCCGCGCCCCCCACCCTGGTCTGGGTGCTGGGCTCCACGGCCTTTGCACTTGTTCTTCCCCTTGTCTGGGTGCTCTTTACCTGAGCACTGCTTGCTCGTTCACTTTTTCAAAGCCGATAAACACTGGTTTTGAACTGACATTCATTTCTAGAAACCAAAATTATCATTGTAAGCTAAGTGGGGCTCATAATGGTCACATGATAAATAGAATTTTACATCAGCTTTGAATTACAGAGGGCCCAGCTGGGCTTTGGACCTACCTTGCAGTTATTCCCCAGTTTCCGTTCAAATGGCACCTCTTAGGCCTCCCTGATCATTCTGTCTCTTTATCCTCCCAGGATTCTCTAGTTCCTTTCCCTGACTTAATTTCTCTCCACAGCATAGATCAAACAGTGATCATTACTTATTCATACAGGTACTGTCTATTTGTCCTATTGGAACGTCAGCTTCATGAGGGCAAGGTTTTTGTCCTATTCACCATGGTATTCTCAGAATCTAGACCAGCGCCTGGCACTGTTATGAAAAGGAAAGGAAGAGAGGAAGGAAGGAGGGGCAGGAGGGAGGAAGGATGGAAGGAAAGAAGGGAAGAAAGCAGGCAAATCTCCAGCCTCCTTAGAATGACAGGTGACTCGACCTGATAAACATCATCTGGTAGAAATTACGGTCATTTGGATGATGAAGGAAAAAGAAGTGCTTCTATGTTAAGAGATTCTTCCTTGGATCTTGTGAAAAACTCAGAAACTTCTGTTTCCTCGAATGGAGTTTCTTGCTTCAGGGGAATTAGCAGCATGATTTTCATTGGCAGAGTGCTCTGAAGGAGAATACGTGTTTCTTTTACATAATAAAAGACGCCTCTTGAGCATTTTGTGTTTTAATTGCTTGTGCCTAGCCATGTGTCTCTGCCTGACCTCCAGCATTGGGTGGTGGCGATTAGGAGGGCTGGCTGTGTGGCCTGGCAATAACTTTGTAGAGGAACGAAGTCGTCTGCAGAGAGCTGCTGTCCTTAGGGGTTTCTGACGTGGGTGTGGGGAATGGACCTTCACCTGCAGCCTCTAAGAGAGCATGTAGGATTCAGATCAAAGATGAACCCTGCGGTTTAAAAAGATGGCAGAGATTTACGGGAAAGTGATGCCTGTAGTCCAGGAAGTTAAGGGAGCCTCGTGAGGAAGACAGGATTTGCACCGTGTCAGGAAGGAAAGAGAGGACCCTGCTGGCACAGAGGCAGGGAGTGTGGCTGGCACGATTCAATTGCTAATGTGTTTGAGGACCAGGAGGGTGGGCTGCTGTGTCCACAGCTGCTACATCAGAGTGGAAGTGACGGCTTCTCCATCAACTTGTAGAAGGGCCACATTGCACAGTGGGCCTTGCCATCTGATTTTCAACTTTGGGTATTAAATTGGAGCATTTCTAGTCTGAGATGTTTTTTGCCCTTGAGTGAAAGCACTCACTCCAAATCACAGACCCCTCCCCTTTCTAGGTGCTGACTGTCTCAGGTATGTGATATTGGCTCCATCAGTCATATTTACTTTGGAACTTTACTGCCACTGGTGGAAAATGGAAAATAACAATGTCCTTAATCCCTGTCTCTAGAAGGACGATGTTGGGAACGCGCTCAGCCAGTGAGGTCGTCTAGAGTGGGAAGGGTGATGCAACACCTCAAAAGCCGTGGGGAGCCCTGGAACCCAGGGTGTCTCGGGAGCTGCTGCCTTCCTGTGGTCCACGGCCTCCTGCAGGGCTCCCGAGCCGTCTAGAGCTGAGCCGGCTAGAGCAAGCTCGCGGTCACGGGCCTCTTCTGCCCCTGAGAGTTAAAGCATTTCTGAGCCAGACGTTGCAGTTTCCCTGACAAGGTTCTGGGTGATAGATATTCCCCAAATTAGAAAATAGTATCACCCTGGCTATTTGCTATTTCATCTTTTCAAGGAAGTAAGGAGGACAATTACTTATGTATTTTTAAAGCAAAATCACTAACTCTGCACGTTGTCGTCTGGGATACAAGTTGGGTGATTTAGGAGTAATCTTGGCTTCAGTGATGATGTTGGAACCATAAAGAGGATTTGATTTCAGATTTACGGCTTTGAGAGGGAGGTGCAGGAAACTGTCATATATCCTGACTTCCCTTCATCTGGGCACCCAGTGAAGTTTTTCTGCTTACTTGGGCATCTTTGCACTCTTGCTTCTCACTTCCCAGCTGCCAGGGAGAGGTGAGTGGTGCCCCTGAGACATGGCTCCTCTGGGCACGAATGCCTCCGAATGCTGCTGACAAAGGCAGCGAGTGGGATAGGATTTTGAGATCACATAGAAGATGCTGCGTCACCGTCACCTGTGTCTGCTCAGTCAGGGGCAAGTTGGGGGTTGAAAAGGTTGTTTCAGGCTTGCGATAATGTCAGAAATGATCCAGTCTTTTGTTAACTCTTCTGCAGTGATGTCATTTTGTGTAAGAAGTACCCATATCTTAAGCTCGGGGCTTGTCAACAGTAATTGAGCACAAAATTTGTGAGCGAGGATGGGAGAGACATTACAAAGATCACAATGATCCAACTGTAAAAAGCAAGCAAACAAACACACAAAAAACTCCTAAAGAAAAAACATTTCATATAATGACTCTGTCGTAGGTGTGGGACCTTGCCCGAGGCAGAGAGGAAGAAAGCAAAAATCTAAGAACAGACTGAATTGGAATTCTTTTTTACTTGAAGCTGTGGAAAGCTGTTGCAGAAACGATCACTTTTGGGAGAAAGGTCTCTTTGGGAAAGGGACAGTATTACATACGGGCCATGTCATGTTGAAGATCATTTCCTCTTTCCTGAACACTCTTCTGCTATAATTTTCACTGTGCTATCTCTTCTCTTCCTGTTTCTCCATCCACTTCTCACCTCCTCTTTCTTCCTCATCCTCAAGGCCCCGGAGGAGGATGCCTCTGTCACGTGAGTGTTTGTTCCTCGGTTCTTTGTCTTGTCACAACAAAAATTTGGAGTGACGGACATTAAAACCCCCTGGCAGGTCACAGCTCTCGGAGGACAGACTGTGTTATAGCTCTCAGGTCTCGGACGAACCGTGTTATACCTCTTAAATAAATCACTGTTACAGCTCAGTGTTACAGCTCTATTTATTTAGATAATAGCAGGAAAATCCATCTTTGAGGCGTGAGGGCACGTCGATTCAGAGACACGAAGAGAAGATCGCCCCATCGCGCGGGGGAGAGAGAGGGAGCAAAAAAAATGGGAGAAGAGGGCTTTGGCTCCTCTTTTTATATGTTTCTCTGTCCCTGGCCTGCCTTATGTACATTGGGCTTAGGCAGGAGCGTTGTTTGTTTTACCTGAGGTTCTCACTCTGGTCCTCCGACCTTCCTTTGTTCTATTTTCACGGGCTTTCCCTTCCAGGTCTTTTAGCCACTGCCATTTTGGACTCTTTTCCCTATTCTAACTACCTAACACCTCTATTGTCTTCCCACCCTCTCCCCTTGCGTTTCTCATCTTCTTCCACAGCCTTGGCGATTATCAACACATGGGTGAATTTTGAACCTTAAGATCCTTCAATCCCAAGATTCTATCATTTATCTATTATTTCCCAAATCAAGACTCATGCCTTCCTCTCCTGAGCTTCCCCTTGTGTTCACCTTGGCTGGGTGGACTCTACTGAGATGAACCATAAGCACGTGCATGCATGCTAAGTTGCTTCGGTTGTGCCTGACTCTCTGCGACCCCATGGACTGTAGCCCCCTAGGCCCCTCTGTCCGGATTCTCCAGGCAAGAATGCTGGGGTGGGTTGCCATGCCCTCCTCCGGGGGATCTTCCTGACTCGCGTCTCTTACATCTCATGCATTGGCAGGCGGTTCTTTACCAATAGCGCACCTGGGAAGCTGAGCCATAAGCATGCATTTCCTCTTTTTCCCCAGCAGAATTCTTTTCTCCTTTTTAAAGTTGAGATATATTTGATTTACAGTATTATATAAGTTCAGGTGTACAATATAGTGATTCATTTTTAAAAGTTATACTCCATTTAAAGTAGTTATAAGCTATTGGCTATATTCCGTGTGCTGTGCAGTGTATGTTTGTTGCTTATGTATTTTATGTATAGTGGTCTGTGCCTCTCGATCCCATCATGCCCCGCCCCCTCCCCCTCCCCTACTGGAACCACGAGTTTGTTCTCTATATCTGTGTGTCTATTTCTGTTTTGTTATATTCACTAGTTGGTTGTATTTTTCAGATTCCACATATAAGTGACACTATTTAGAGCACTGGTCTTTCTCTGTCTGACACATTTCACTCAGCATACCTCCTAGTCCATCTATGTTGTTGTAAATGGTAAAATTTCATTCTTTTTTATGGCTTAGTAATACTCCATTGAGTGTACCACATCTTCTTTACCCATTCATCTGTAGGTGAACACTTAGTTTGCTTCCATAGCTTGGTTATTATAAATAGTCCTGCAGTGAACACTGAGATGTGCACGTCTTTTCAAAGTAATGTTTTTGTTTTTTCTGGATACATGCCCAGGAGTGGAATTGCTGGATCACATGGTAGCTCTGTTTTTACTTTTTTGAGGAATCTCCACACTGTTCTCCATAGTGGCTGCACCAGTTTACATTCCCATCAACAGTGGCCAAGAGTTCCCATTTCTCCACAGCCTTGCCGGCATTTGTTATTTGTGTTCTGTTTGATGATGGCTGTCCTGATAGGAGTGAGGTGCCGTCTCATTGTGGTTAAGCATGGCTTTTCATTCCTTTTAACCAGTTTCAAGATTCGTGGCGAGCAGCTAGCCGATTCTGTTGCATTGCCATGATTTGTTTAATGGGCACACTGCTTTTTTGTTTGATTCTATAAATTGATTTTGAATACACATTTCCTCAGTTCATCAAAGTCTGCACTGAAAACTGACCTGGGATTTTATTTTTTCTACCTGACTCTTATATTTCTGTTACATGCTTGTCCCTAAAGGAGTTTGAGCTTGGGATTCCACCCACAGAGGCATTCAGTGGCTTTTTTTTCTCCCCATCCACTTCACTCATTCCCTGTCTTGCCATCTCAGTAATCCTGATTCATACCATCTGCTCAGTTCAGTTCAGTTCAGTTCAGTCGCTCAGTTGTGTCTGACTCTTTATGACCCCGTGAATCGCAGCACGCCAGGCCTCCCTGTCCATCACCAACTCCCGGACTTTACTCAAACTCATGCCCGTCAAGTCGGTGATGCCATCCAGCCATCTCATCCTCTGTCGTCCCCTTCTCCTCCTGCCCCCAATCCCTCCCAGCATCAGGGTCTTTTCCAATGAGTCAACTCTTTGCATGAGATGGCCAAAGTACTGGAGTTTCAGCCTCAGCGTCAGTCTGTCCAGTGAACACCCAGGACTGATCTCCTTCAGGATGGACTGGTTGGACCTCCTTGCAGTCAGTGCCCACTAAATCTGTGCCCATCTTTCCACTCCTTCCACATTTAACTTCCTGAATGTCTACAATGGAATCCCAGCTCTGTTCTGCTCATCTCTGATTTGTTGTTCTGGAAGCTCCCTCACGTGGTGGCAATTCTCTGACAGAATATTCTAGTGGGCTTCACATTTTCACCATGTGTGAGTGCTGAGTTGCTTCAGTTGTGTCCAACTCTACAACACTTTGGACTATAGCCCACAAGTCTCCTCTGTCCATAGGATTCTCCAGGCAAGAAGACTGGAGTGAGTTGCCATGCCCTCCTGCAGGGGATCTTCTTGATCCAGGGATCGAACCTGTGTCTTCTGCGTCTCTTGCATGGGAAGGCAGGTTTTTTACCATTAGTACCACCTGGGAAACTTTTTATCTTATTTTTAAGCCCCAGGAAGATTGCTCACAGCTTCCTGAGCATAAGCTGGACCCTTCTGCCTCTGGGCCTTTGCTCGGGTCTTCCCTCCCCGGCTCTGGTTGACATCCTGTCTGTCCTTTAAGGCAGGCTCACATGCATATAGTGCAGGACAGACGATAGAAAGGAATGAAGCAGGCCCAGTGTTGGGTGCAGCAGGGCATGGCGGGGACTGCAGCAAACTGGGGAGCCTGTGTCTGCTTCAAACCCCTATTCTGCTCTCAGTAATTATTGCTGGGGCGGAGAGGGAACTCAGAGTTTGAAAGAGAATCCAGAACTCCAGCCAAGCAATATTCCAAACTTTCTCAATGTTGACAACAAATTCACAGAAAATATTTTTTAAAATATCATGTGAGCTGAACAAACCCCCCGGGCCCCCACTCGGCCACCAGGATTCCGTCAGGAGCTCAGAGTCCAGCCATCCCTGTTCCGCCTCCTCACCGGTCCTCCTTTGGTCAACACCTCAGAGCCCTTCACCCGTCTTGCACTGTACACGGGTGAGTACTGTGGTGTTTCCACCTTATCATGCAGCCTCTCTGAAAACGGAGGCTAGACTTTGCTCAGCTCTGCAAGTCTCAGAGTTGGCCAGAAATTGCTTTGTATAAGGTAGGTATGTTTAAGAGGTACATTTAAAGATGTATTAGACAGTGGTAACCTTGCCTTATAGACTCTTCCTAAGTGAGGCTTCATAATAGGGTAATGAGACACATTCGGGGTGAACGTGTCTCTGCATGTCCCAAACCTGTGCCCCCCGCCAACCCCGTGGACTTGCTTTTGGTGTTCCCTTGGCCCAGGAGTGCCCCCTCACTTAGGCTGAGGTTCTACTGCTCACACTCATTGCTTTTCCCCAAGTCTGAATATTTTCTAGTTCACCTACATTCCAGATCCCTACAGGAGAAAAGTAGGTTTGGAAATTTCCATTTTTCAGCCTTACATTTTAGGGAGGGCTTGTTTTCTGCTTCACGGTATATTTTCTGAAGGGGTGGGAGAGACTTTAAGGACAATAGTTTAGAAGACAGTCTTAAAATATGTTTCTTATTATGGGCTTATGTTTGGTTCTTTCCCCCCCTGTTCAGTTCAGTTCAGTTCAGTCACGTCTGACTCTGTGACCCCACGGACTGTAGCACTCCAGGCTTCCCTGTCTATCACCAGCTCCCAGAGTTTACCCAGACTCATGTCCATTGAGCTGGTGATGCCATCCAACCATCTTATTCTCTGTCGTCCCCTTCTCCTCCCGTCTTCAATCTTTCCCAGCATCAGGGTCTTTTCCAATGAGTCAGCTCTTCGCATCAGGTGGCCAAAGAATTGGACTTTCAACTTCAACATCCGTCCTTCCAATCAATATTCAGGATTGATTTTCTTTCGGATGGACTAGTTCCCCCTGTTAGCTTTGTGTATTTAATGCATTTCAGGACCCTGAAACTCAGAACTGGAGGTATTTTGAGGTGAACCTGCTAAGAATCCGTTTTCTGTTTCTTTTGCTGTATTTTTCATGCAATGAAAAATGAGAACGTAAGGTCAAACTTGAGTGCTTTGTATTAACATTAACAGTCAGTAAAACCTCATGTCTTATAAATACGAGGAGCGATTTCTGTGGCAGAGGAAGGAAAGGCAGCAAGTGACGGCCGCTGCGCCTGCAGGATGAATGGCCGGGCATTCTCACGGAGCCCCACATCCTAGCGCCTGCCACGCTTGAGAAATGGAGATGCCACGCAGGCCGCCGTGTTGGCTTGGGTCGTGAAATTCCACACAGTTAGCCCACAGCCAAGGGTAATAGCTGAGAGAAACCTAAAGAGAATGACATGTGATGGATCACACCTGGGAAACATAGCAAGGCGTGTGGAAACTAGTATAAAAATAACGTATAACAGCCCCAGAAATAATCGCAGTGTTCAGCCCAGGTCACACTGTGTAAAATAACTCAGGGATTTCTGATTAATTTGGTCTCTGGCTGCATTTGCTAGGAAGTCTTGCTGTGTGACAGTGTGTGTATGTATGTGTGTGAGTGTGTGTGTGTGTGCGCGTGCGTGCGTGCATGCACATGCGCTGTGCATACCTATTAAGGATTCGGTTACTTTGGTTGGCAAGCAGAGAGCTGAAGTCTGTGACTGATTTGTGGAGTTTTTCTTTCTCTTAATTGACCAGCCATGGTACAAATCCCATTCTGTGAATGCAGAGGCTTATGCATAAGCCTTAAGCATGATGGATCTTCTGGTGAAGGTCAAAGTCTGTTCCTTTTACATTCTACAATCCATTCCCTTTCCCCAGGGCACTTGATAAAAGTTGAATTTTTAACATCCAGAACCTTTTTCTTTTTTTCTCCAGAGCTTCCTCCTTCTGACTCAGGCTGGTTTTGCTTCAGGGGGATTAGATGTCAATTTCTTTCAATAGACAGATGGATTCCAAATATCCCAGTCATGTTTCTTGCACTATACAAGCAACTATACTTTAGTTGGAAACAATAGATACTGATACAAAAAAGGGATTTTTGGAAAGGCTAGAAAGTTATAGGTTGAATTACAGGGAAGTCAGCCTAACCAACTATCAGACAGAAAGCAGAGGTTTCCTGGAAATGGAGGAAGTGAAAACAAATGTTCTTTTTTTGGGTACTGTGGACAAGGTAGGTGGAGCATGGCAGTCTTCTCTTATGAGCTTCACCACTTGAGAGAAACCCGTAGTGATGACATGGGTGACGGGTGGCTGGAAAGTGCTACTTCTTAGAACCCAGACTCAGGCCAGCGCTCTGCCACCTTGACTCACACATGTCGGCCACAGAAAACCACACAGCCAAGCCCTCGACCCACGAGGCTGGGAAACATTTCTCGCAGGCAGCAGGAGGAACACCACAAGGGCATGGATGTTGGGAGGGGCAGAGAGTTGTGGCTAATTATTCAATCTATCTGGAGGTCATTTCCTGAAGAGAATGTGAAGTAATGCTATTGAGAGAGGGACCAGATGCAAGGCAGATAAGTGAAGGTCTTCAGTGGGATGGAGGGGCCACTTCTAACTTGTCTGGCACGTCAGCAGCCGGGATAGACCTCTCTTGATCACGTGGTTATGATCAGAAGTTTTGGGTGTTTTCGGAGAACAGAGTGTCCAGCCCCTACACGTGTCTGTGGAGAATTGCTACTCAGGCTGGACGATGGGCAGTGGTCCTGGAGTTGCACTTCCCACCTTTGGAAATGGGAAGAAAGAGCTTGTTCTTCTGCCCATCGCATTTGTTGTTGCAGGAGACAGAGAGTTGAGTGTGCAACTGGCTCTTGGAAATGCACTCATGCCCCCAGGGTGACCATTCGATTCAGCTTTCACCAAGGTTGCTCTTGGTGTTCATTTTAAGTCTCATTTGCAAAAAGATGTTGAAATGATAAGGAGGGTTCCATGCTGGGCACCCACATCCTTTGTGAATGTTGTGTTTACTTATAAATGTGCAATAACTTGCCTCAAGCTTCGTGGCTCAGGGCAGCCATGTATTCTGCTCATAGATTCTGTGGGTCAGAAATTCAGACAGGAAACAGCTTGGGGCGGGGATTGCCTGTGCTCTGTGAAGTCTGGGGTTCAGAGAGAAGACTCAAGAACTGGGGGCAGTTGGCAGCTGGGGACTAGAATCATCTGAAGTTTCCGTCCCTCACAGGCTTGGTGGTTGCTACTGGATTGTTGGCTGAGACCTTACCTGCTGGGACTGTTGGCAGGGACATCTACACACTCCTTTTCCTCATGGTCTGGACAGTCCCTGCACACAGTGGCTGGGTTCAAGGCTGAGCAGCCCAAGATACCAGGTGGAAGCAGTCTTGCCTTTGTCAATCCACCCTTCGAGGTTGACAACACAGTGGTATTTCTACAGGGTTCTATCCATTGAGACAATTGCAAAGGCTTTCTGAGTTTCAGGGGGAGAGGAATAAATTTTACATCTTGATGGCAAGGTAATGAAAGAACATTTGGAATCCAAAATACTGATGTAGCTTTTATATTTTTAAGTTATTTAAGGCTTTCATTATAATGTTTATTTCCTACTGTGCAAAAGTTGTCCTTGATGTAGCATTTTTGTAGTATTTATTTATTTATTATTTTTTGGCCGTGCTGTGCAGCAGGTGGGGTCTTAGCTCCCTGACCAGGGATCAAACCTGCATCCCCTGCATTGGAAGGTGACGTCTCAGCCAACGGACCACCGGGGAAGCCCACTGTTTTTAGACAGTGCAGTTTTCTACTATAGTCTGCCTGCTGTCTGGTTACAAGTGTGTACATCCGTTCCACATACTCAGCCTTCTCTCAAAACCCCTAATGTTTCTTCCGATTATGGCTTCAGGTTCGAGGCCCAGGACCCTGCCAGCTAAAGTGGGTCCAGGGTTGGGAAGGGCACGAGACAGGAGCAGCCATGCTGGGCCTCCCCTGAGGTCCAGGCACACGTCAGTCAGTAGCCGGGTGTAAACCAAGGGTGGCGTCTGTCAGAGTTCAATATGGGTACCCAGTGAGCTGCAGACCCAGACTTCCTCTGAGAGATGGTGGCGGTTTAGCCGCTAAGTCATGTCCAGCTCTTGCGGCCCCGCTGACTGTAGCCCACCAGGCGGCTCTGTCCGTGGGATCCTCCAGGCAGGAACACTGGAGTGAGTTGCCATTTCCTTCTCCAGGATCTTCCCGACCTGAGCTCAAACCCGGGTCTCCTGCGCTGCAGGCAGATCCTTTCCCAGCTGAGCTAGCAGGGAAGCCCTCTGAGAGCAGCGGGGTGAAGATGTGGTACAGGGCCAGAACCCAGCTGGGGGAAGGCCACGGTGCCAGGGCTGTGAGCGGCAGGCCGCGTGGGCTCGTGCCTCCCTCAGGGACGTCGGAGCTCTGGGCATGTCAGGCACAGGAGTGGGGGGACAGAGGCCAGGCTGGGCTGGGCATGCCCGGGGCCCACCCCTGTGGGCGAGAGGGCGAGTCCTGAGCACGCGGAGGCTGACGCTTTGCTCGGATTACCCTCACCAGTCGTTTCACCTGCCCTGTGTTTCCATGGGGGATCCTGGGTGTGTCCTTACTGAACCTAGGTGAAGGATCTGTAAGTAGATTTCCTAGGTGAAGGAACTGTAAGTAGATTTCCTAGGTGAAGGAACTGTGTGGAGATACCTTTACAAGGCGTAGAAGTTTTTCCCCGACTCGCACCTAGCAGTAAAGATACCACTTAAATATATATTTATTTATATAATAAATATACATTATTTATTACATAAATATGTATAATTATATAATATATAATATATACAATTCTATATATTATATATATAATATTTACTATTATATATTAGATTATTATGTGTAATATTAATATTACTATATTAACATTAACATTATGTATTGTAATATAATATATATAATATATGTTAATATAATATATATTCTAATTATATACAAAATTATATATAATATATCTATTGAAATTTATTATATATAATATAATCATATATAATAGATATAGTAATATATATAATATATATTAAATATATATAAATATACAAATATATAAATGTATATAAATAATAATGTATTATATATTAAATATATATAATGCATATTATTATTATAGATAATAATATATATAATATATGAATATTCTGTTCACACTTGCTCTTCCATCTCTGTAGGAACGTCTTCCTGCCTTTCCTGGTAGAAATTCCTCTTTGTAGGAAGGCCCATCTTCTCTGACTGTGAAAGTCTTTTCATTCCTAAGGGTCTGTGTAGCACCTCCTTTGTGAAGCCTTCTGTTTTCCCAGACTCACAGGCACTCATGCTCCTCTCTAACCCTGATGGTGTTGAAATAGACAAGAAGACACGCCGTGTTATACGTTGGCCCTTGTTTTCTCTCCCTTGTTGTATCATTAACTGTGCACTTGTACTTATCTGTTGGACACTGTGCTATCATTCTTCTTTTCTCTTTTTTTAACCTTTTTGTTTTGTATTGTGGCACAGTTGATGGACAATGTTGTGTTGGTTTCAGGTGTACGCAAAGTGAATCCGTTACTCACGTACATGTCTCCACTCTTTTCGGGTTGTTTTCCCGCATAGGTTATCGCAGAGTGTTGAGCAGTTCTCTGTGCTGTGCAGCAGGGCCTTGTTCCCTCTCTGTTTTAAACATGGCGGTGTGCACATGTCAGCCCCGAACTCTGTGATTAGCCCTCCTCACACGCAGTCCTTGTAGCGTGTGGTCACATTTTATGTAGTACATGTGCTCTGTGTGTTTGTACTTTACTTCCACCGAGCTCAGATGTCATGATGCTTTGCCCCACCTGCTTCAGAACACCGTGCCTAAAGACAGGGCCAGATGCTCTCAGAATCATCACAGTTCTTGAGCCATCAGTGTGAGTCCCCAGTGTCACCTAAGACACAGTCCAAACTCGGCTTGCCCAGTGGAGGGAGACCATGTCTTCATTCCTAGTTAGATCATCGTGGAGAGTATCACTTTCTGTCAAAGAAGCTGAGGCTGCTCATGTCACTGGGAGCCATTTGTTTCCAGAAAGTGGCCCCCCACTTTTCTGTTACATTTTGAGTCATGCTTCTCTAGGTCCTTTTAATCTTAGCTTGCATCCTCTCTCTCTGTCTTCCCCCTGCAACAATCTGATGCCATGGGAAAGAGATTCAATAGTTTCCTTTAGAGACGGAGATTTCAGGAAGATTGAGTTGCATTTCTTTCTACTGGCACAGCAATCTCGTTCACTTTTCTGAGAGTCCTAGTGTTTTTTTCTAAAATCCTGGAAGCTGTGACAATATCATCAACTCTAATCTGGGGATTGGTTGTTGAGCCAGTGGGTTATGTAGAGATTTTGCTTCTCCTGTGTTCTCTTCTGTCTGCCTCCAGGACATTTCTCTGAACTCAAGTATTTTCCTGACAGTGAAAATCAGAGGAAAGGAAACTGAATATGCATTTTCTTACCTTTTTTTTTTTTTTTTTTCCAAACAGCTCTGGCTAAGGAGTTGATAGTGCCTGAATTTCAGGCTAAATTTAGGTTTGTGGATTATGACTGAATTTCTTTTCTCAGAACCTCCTTGTCCCCTTTAGTGAGAAGAATCAAGAGTTACTTTAATAAAGTACACTAAAGAATTTAAAGACTTTGTGTCAGTACAAGAATAGTTTTTATAAGAACTGTCAGTCAGAAACTGATACTGCCACTAATGAGAAAGAAACAGAGTCTGTCAGGATTCAGAGACATCCTTCCTATTTGATGCGTCAGAGCTAAATCCACTTCTTTAGTTACGATTATAATTCATTTCCCTTTCACTATTTTGCTTTTTCATTTTCATGTCTTTGTGACTTTGTATGAAGTGCTTAAGTACTATATCCAAAATATATTAGAACTATTAAAAACATACATTTATATCTTCCTGGGTATCCTAATAAAAATGGATTTTTTTGTTGTGTTATATTATTTGAAAAAGTAAAGCTTACAACAAAGCTTTTGCACTATTGAATTATTTTCTCTAAAACCCCTGTCTTATTAATAGTTTACTAAAATATGAATTGTGGCATGAAAAGTACTAAAGTACTTTGAGATTAATTTAGATCCATAGACAATCCATCTCAGAAGAAATATGTTTCTTTAGCTCAGAAAAGTTAAATGAATGGCTAAAATGTCAAGAAAGGGAAACGGCAGTGGAAAGAAATGTGACAAAAACCAACACCTGTTTCATAAAAGTGTATGTACTAATTAAATATAGATTAAAAATATATGGGCTCCCTAGGTGGCATTAGTGGTGGAGAATCCCTCTGCCAATGCAGGAGGTGCAAGAGACCCTGGGCCCCTGGGTCGGGAAGACCCCGCAGAGAATGCCTGAGTGACTGAGCAAAGCACAAAAATTCGTGCCTTGTCACATGACACTGCTTTGTTTTCCTTAGTGCTCTTTTCGAGACATGAAAGGTAGCATTCACTGACTGGTAATATGCCCATTGTCCGTCTTCCCAAAATTTGTTCTTTGAGTTTCTTTGAATTTTAACATTGTCTATTTCTACCACACAGTAGGAAGAGTTAAGAACCTGAGTGTTTCAGTAACTATTAGAGAAACACTGCGGAATTCTCCCACTGTTCCCTAATTGGACCTTCCTAATGGAGCTTAATCACAATGTCTGTAATAGTGGTATATCAAGCACACCACTTGTGTTGTGATCTTAGTTTCAAGTGTTCCTGAAAAAATAGTAGTGATCCAATTTATAGTTCCTCCCTACCTACAATGTGTGTTAGTTGCTCAGTTGTGTCGACTCTTGGCAATCCCATGGGCTGTAGCTTGCCAGACTCCTCACTCCATGGAATTCTCCAGGCAAGAATACTGGAGAGGGTTGCCATGGCCTCCTCCAGGGGCTCTTCCTGACCCAGGGATGAGAACCCGTGTCTCTTGTTTTGCAGGCAGATTCTTTACTGTCTGAGCCACGACAGAAGTCCTACCTACAATTCTCATTATTAAAAAAAGAATTGTGATGTCTCTGATCCCAGAGGAAACCTGAGTCCAAGTTTATTGATTTTTAATTCACAAGAAAGGAAAAAGTCTAGGTTATTTCTCCAAAGGCCTATTCTAGGGACACAAAACAGATGTACTGAGCTCTGATGATGGTAATAAAATAAAATATTTCATATGAATTTTGCTTTGAGGTTTTTTTTCCCTCCCCCAAAACTGTGGTTCCTCCCTTTAAAAACTCCATCCTCACCTACAGAAGCATTCAGCTTTTTGTCCAGGGCTGATGATTTCTAGGGTCGCCTTCATCTTTGTTCACGTCAGCAACCTTCTTATTCTTTTGGCAATGAACTATTTTCAGCTATTACTGTGAAAGTCTGACCTTGGGAATGACAGAAATGAACTTAGTGGTTTCTCCAGCCCTTAATCTCATGGCTGAGATCTCATTTTTGAACCCAAGTGACCGTCACTGTTCCAACGATGTCTGGCCCTGTGAATGCCACTGGTCACAGGATCAATGGGGTCAGCTGTAAAGGTATGATTTCTACAGAGTTTATTTTTTATGTTAAGTCCAAGTAGGGCTTTAAAGATGACACGTCCCCTCCTAGATTTCAGAACCAAGGAATCTCCAAGAGAGAAACCTGATTTCTTGAGAATGGCATTCTCATTCTGACCCCCAGTTACACGATTCTTCTTTTTTCTTTTGTTAAAATAGCACGTCCCTTTGTATCTGCTCCTTTCCACAGCCTCTAAGATTCTGAATTAGGAAGAGCATTGGATGCCAAGCTCGTAACCTTTCCTTCTAAGACTTGTCCAGGTTGCCTTTGAGAGCTGGGAACAGTGTGTGGGTACTGTGGTTTGTTTTCTTTTCCCGGAAAGGGATGACCCCTTGTGTGTGTCGCCTGCCCTCACACACACCAGCTGGACCGCTGCCTCCTGTGTGACGGGGCTGTGCTGACCATGTCGGGGTTTCATAAAGAAAATAAGAGCCCAGGCTTTTAATTCCGCCCAGACCCTTAAGCCATGTATGGTTCAGGCGGATGAACTTGGAGAATGACAGACAGGTGCCTGTTCCGCCGGAAGGGGAAGGGGGTCAGAATGTGTCCTGGCTTTCTTCTGTATCTTTTTGGTTTGTTTGCACCAAGAAGAACTTACTCAGCTCCTCCTCCGTCTCTGGCCCTGGGCTCTGTTCCTTGTCAGTTTTGCTAAAGACTGTGAACCCCAGCAGCAGCCCTAACCTACCTCCCGTCTCCCTTTCAGCCCTCAAGAAAGGCGCTGCAGCTGCGTGTCAGGAGGACCTGGGTCTGCCACGTTGGGGCACCCAGGCCGCGGACTGCGTTGTTTGCCCACCCTCCTTCTCCTTCTCTCCCTTGAGGAAACGTCTCCCCCATTCTCTGGCCTCTCCTAGGGGCGCCAAACGAAGGCAAGCTGCCCTTTCGTGGCTAAGCCACTGCTCCCTTAGGATCTGAGTCCTGAGAAAGTTTGGACAAAACCGTGCTGCCCACTTATCACAATAGAAACACTGGGCAACTCTGTGAGTGATTCCTGAGCTGGGAGTTGCCCTATTCCCATCTTGTCTCCTGGTTCTCTCTCAATGCAGGGGGCCGCCAACTTCCCGTCAGCCCCTTTCTGCTTGTCAGCCAGTTGGTTCCTGTGGCCTGGAATCAAAGGAGTCCTGGCCCACACAACTTCGAATCTCTCAGTCTTAGTTTCTGCATTTCTAGATTAGAGAAATGATACCTCCCTGTCAGAGTGGGTGTGAATGGAATGAGAGTGCATAGGAAAGAGCTCAACGTTAGGCTGGGCACATGGGAAGCTTGAAATACATGGTGGTTGGGGTCATGATGAACATTTGTCACGATGTTGGTGGCAACGTGAGGTGGTGCAGCCTCTGTGGCAGACAATGTGGAGGATCCTCAGAAAAAGAAAAATAGAATTAACATATGATCCAGCAGTCCCATTCCTGGGCATGTATTTGGAGAAAACCATGGTTTCAAAAGACAGATGCACCCCAGTGTAGCACTATTTACAAGGACATGGAAGTAACCTAAATGTCCATTGACAGATGAATGGATACAGAAGATATGGTGCATATATACAATGGAATATTGTGGTGGTGGTGGTTTAGTTACTTAGTTGTGTCTGACTCTTTGCGACCCTATGGAGTGTAGCCCGCCATGCTCCTCTGTCCATGGGATTCTCCAGGCAAGAATACTGGAGTGGGTTGCCATTTCCTTCTCCAGGGGATCTTCCCAACCCAGGGATCAATCCTATGTCTCCTGCAATGACAGGCAGATTCTTTACCACTGAGCCACCAGGGAATAGAATATTACTCAACCATAAAAAAGAATGCAATAATGCCATTTGGAGCAACATGAATGGACCTTGAGATTACTGTACTAAATGAAGTCAATCAGACAAATACTTTGTGATATCACTTATATGTTGAATCTAAAATATACAAATGAACATATCCACAAAACGGAAACAAACTCAGAGACATAGAAAACAGGCTTGTGGTTGCTAAGTGGGGGGGTGGGAGTGGGGGAAGGATGGAGTGGGAGGTTGGGGTTAGCAGATGTAAGCTATCATGTATAGAATGGATAAACAACAAGGTCCTTCTGTATCACACAGGGAACTCTATTCAGTATCCTGTGGTAAACATAATGGAAGAGAACATAAAATAACAGAATATATATATGTTTAACTGAATCACTTTGTTATATGGCAGTAGTTAACACAACATTGTGTATCAACTGTACGTCAATTTAAGAAATATCCCAGAACATGTTTGTCACATTCTCCACTTAGAAGCCCTGTCTTGGCGCGGCTCCAGTCCAGATCCCTCTGAGGGGCCGTTCCTCCTTCAGGGGTGACCTGGCCACCTGGATTCACCAAGGAGAGATGGGCTCAGATACATAAGAGGGGAAGATGAGTCAAAACCTCAAAAGCAATGGAGAGGCCAACAGAGAGGGGAGGTGTGAGGAGGCAGGAAGAAGCATCTAGAGTTGGGAGGGGGCAGAGTCGGGTGGGGACAGGGGCAGCTGAAACAGGCGCCCACTTCCTCGTCTCACTCTCGTGCTTGGAACCCCGAGCCTTCTGCCACTTCCGACTCATTCTTGATTCTGTTAGCACAAAGTCAGCTGTGTTCTGCCCAAATCCTGTCCACGGACATGGATGCTTTCACTTTTCAAAGAGGCACTTGTCCCGTCACTGTTTTTGATCTTTTTGTGCCATTGGAAATAACATCTTTTCAGTCTTTCCTACCAAGAAGCACATCACTGACACCTCAGTCGCTTTAATGTCATCTGTCTCTACAGGCATAACAGGTGTCAGTGCACTTCTGCCCAGAGGAATCCCTCCAGGGGACACGGGGTCACCGCAGGCATGTTCAAGCTAGCCAGTGTGGGTTCAAACGACAGTTTTTCTACCAACTGGCTGTACTTGCGGAAAGCCATGTGACCTCTCTCTGCCTCAGCCTCCCCATCTGTAAAATATAGGCTGATAATAGCAGTACTCTGTCGTGAAGATTAGGAGGTAAAAAACATGTGGCCCAGGGTTAGGCTTAAAGTAAGTGCTCCAGAAATATATTTGCTAAGATTACCATCTGTTGCCATCAACAGAAATAATCATTGCTCAACTTGAGAAAAAAGAATGGATTGGAAAGATGCTAGGGGCATTCACAGAATTTTAAGACAGAGCTCATATGGAATGTAATTTAAAAAGTGATACAAATGAGCCTATTTACAAAACAGAAATGGATTTATAGATCTCAAAATGACACGTATGGTTTCCAAAGAGAAAACATGGGGAGAAGTGATAAATGAGGAATTTGGGATTGACGTATACACACTACTGTACATAAAGTAGATATCCAACAAGGACCTACCGTGGGGCACAGGGAATATTCTGAAGTGACCTACGTGGGAGAAGAGTCTGAAAATGAATGGCTGTGTGGATATGCATAGCTGAGCCACCTTGCCGTGCACCTGAAACTAACACAATATTTTAGATCAACTGCACTCCAATAGTTAAAAAAAAAAAAAAAAAAAAAAAAGAGACTGAAAGAGAGCGTGCAGAGGGCAGGGCTGGACCCTGGATCTTTCCACAAGTCTGTTGGGGCCACTGCCTCTCCTTTCAATGCATGGTGCCTAAAAGACCAAGCAGTGGGAAGAACCAAGTTGTATCCTGTGGGGAAACTGCCTCAGGCTTTTGAAGAAGCATAATCTTTGCATCTCTTTTCCCGCTTATCCAAAATGAATTTGATGTTAGTAAAGGGCAAGGCTCAGATTGAGCCTGGAAAGACAAGAGCCCTAGAAAGCCAGGCTCCTTTTAAATCCTCGCTCAAGACAGAATCCCTGTGGAGAAAAGGATTTTATCAGCCCTGACATTACAGTAGGAACGCTCAGAAAGCTGCAGATCACTGTTCATCCCAAAGGCCTTGACCTAACAAAAAGGCTTCATATTTTCTCCATGATACTGCTAAGCAGTTGTGTCAATTATTGAAATAACCTTTATTGGGTTCTGTGTGGTTTTAAATACTATATGTACTCTGGGGTTGAAAATTTAGATGGAAGGGACAGATATGTAAAAAAAAAAAATGGCTTTGAAATTTATAAATAATCAAGTAGATCCTTTTAGTGGGTGATCTGTAGCTATAACTTCGAACCTTTTAGGGGGAAACTTTTTGAAGAAAAGGACTGAAGTGATACTTTACTGAATACCACCGTAAATACCACAGTAGTGATCAAGTTAGACACAACTTCCGTAAGTGTGGATTGTCAGTCTAAAGAGTCGTGATGAGGATGATGACCGCAAACCCTTTTTGATGCCCTTGCTCCGCATTGTCCCACGTGCACCGCTCCTAGTAATACATTGCCCCGTCAAGTAGCTGCTGTTACTATCTCCATTTTACAGGTCAGGAACGGAAGCCCAGAAAGGTGAATTAGCTCACCCCAAATCACACAGCGAGCAGCAGACATAGATGTAGCCTTGGGTCATCCAAGATTAGCCCAGCCTCTCCGCCAGCACATAATGCAGTAGTCTGTAGCTGGGAACTCCACATGTCGTGCACACCACGCACCGATATACACCAACTCTCCGTTGTCTTGTCGTCACTCCCAGAAGCCTTTATTCCACAGAGGGTGTCAAAAAATAAACTGAGGCTTGTTAAAAATTCTAGAAGTTTATCTGAGCAAACATTGATTCAAAGCAGACCACATCCAGTCTGTCAGATAGAAAGGAGCTCCAAGAAGTTGTTCAAGATGGAAGACTTTGGCAGGGAGCCAGAAGAAGGACAGTATACTAGACAGAAAGTGGGTTGCTGACGGCTAGAGTACTTTCCTTTCGGCGGCTCCCAGAGGTCCATCTGGCACACCAAACGGTTGGTGTTGATCAGGTGATTCCTGATTGACTGGTTCAAGATTCTACTTCCTGGAGAGCTGAGACTCTGAGAAAAGCTAAGCCTCGGTTTGATGAGGTGGGGCTTAGCGTAAGTGACTCCATGTCGGAGCTGTCTTTTTGCTTCTGACAAGGGTCAGCAGAAGCTGCTCAAGGGTATGCAGTTGGTGTATGAAGTGAAGTCTGGAGCACAAACCCAGGCATCCCCGACTCTGTTGCCCTTCAGTTATTTTTTAAAATTAATTAGCTATTATTTTTGTCTGTGCTGGGTCTTCGTTGCTGCACAGGCTTCTTCTGGTTGTGGCGAGTGGCGGCTACTGTGTGGCTGGGGTGGGCAGGCTTCTCATCGTGGTGGCTTCTCGTGTTGCAGAGCACGGGCTCTAGGGTGTGGGCTCAGCAGCTGGGGCGCTCGGGCTTTGCTGCTCTGCAGCGTGTGAAATGTGTCCAGAGCAGAGATCAGACCTGTCTCCTGCATTGGCAGGTGGGTTCTTCACCACTGAACCACCTGGGAAGCCCGGCCTGTGCTTTTGTTGTTGTTTTTTAAGATTATTACCATCTGGGTAAAACTGATTGATAAGTCTTCTACCTTCAGCTTCTCTGCGTTCTCCACATTATATTCTGATGCTTGTTATGGGTAATACGTCGATATGCAGTAGACCCTTGAATGACATGGGTTTGACCTGTGTTGGTCCATTATGCACAGATTTCTTTTTTTTTTTTTTTGTAAATACATACTATGGTACTACATGGTCCGAAGTTAGTTGACTCCAAAGATGCCGAACCCTGAACAGAAGGGCCGACTGTATAGTTATACATGGATTTTCAACTGCATGGCATCTGGCACTGCCTAAATTCTCCCCATCCGAAAAATGGAGTTGTATAACTAGCTCATTTTATATGAGAAAGATGATTAATGAGATGCAGTATCCCTCTGCCACATGAACTAAACGTTAGGTATTTCAGGATAGATTATCAACTTCTAAAAATAGCCAAAGGAAAGTTCAGAAATGGCCAAAGCCAGTCATAGAAACAGACTTCTTGGGGCCAGAATTTGTCATCTTATGACCAAGAGCATGATAAAACACAGAAACCGCCTCCCTGCCAGAGGCTTGCATCATGAAAAGGCCACCTATACTCAGAGGTTTTTTCTAGACACCCAGTAACATTATTTACAAGTGAGACCTGCATTGCTCTAACCTCAGGATTTTCTCGAGAGTGTTTCCATCACTGTGAACAAGCTCAGAAATGCCACTGTGGACCATCAATGCCTGCAAACATCTTCTTTGATCTCACTTGATCGTGGTTTTGTGTGAACTCAGATCCAAGCACAAATAAAGCGGCATAAAGTGTACAAGAGAGACATTTAGTCTTTAAGCATGCCTCCTCCAAGTTAAGTCAATAGGCAGGCTTTGCGGGAAATTAAAAAAAGAGACACCCAGGCAGATTAGCATAGCCAGCACAGCCAGAAAAGTCAAATAGGTTTTAGTTTATTTATTCGTTCTTTTATCTATTCACTCTATTCACTTTTCAGCATCGTTTCTTGAGTGTCTGTCTTACAGTAAGCGAAAACATCACATCATGCGGTACTTTGTTCATCCTCCGCCACTGACGAGGCGGCATGAAGGTGAGTGGCTCCACCTTATACATAAGACATTGGTGGCTCGGAGAGTGGCAGAGACTCAGTCAAGGTCACTCAGCCAGGATGTGAAGGAGTCTGGATTGGAATGCCAGGCAGTTTGGTTTCCAAGCCCACACACATCCTGCCAGGCCAGGCTCAAACCTTCCAGTGTCCGAGTTCTCTGGGAGAAGCATCTTAAGTGCAGACACCAGGGCTCCATCTCCAGATATTTTGATTTAGTTGGCCAGGCAAGGGGGGCAGGGGTCTCCATGATTCTGAGCACTTTCATCAGCCAACTGTACTTTGATAAACACTAAGCAGCATATTAAAAAGCAGAGACATTACTTTGCCAACAAAGGTCCATCTAGTGAAGGCTTTGGTTTTTCCAGTGGTCATGTATGGATGTGACAGTTGGACTGTGAAGAAAGTTAAGCGCTTAAGAATTGATGCTTTTGAACTGTGGTGTTGGAGAAGACTCTTGAGAGTCCCTTGGACTGCAAGGAGATCCAGCCAGTCCATCCTAAAGGAGATCCGTCCTGAGTGTTCATTGGAAGGACTGATGCTGAAGCTGAAACTCCAATACTTTGGCCACCTCATGCGAAGAGTTGACTTATTGGAAAAGACCCTGATGCTGGGAGGGATTGGGGGCAGGAGGAGAAGGGGACACCAGAGGATGAGATGGATGGATGGCATCACTGACTCAATGGACATGAGTTTGAGTAAACTCTGGGAGTTGGTGATGGACAGGGAGGCCTGACGTGCTGCGATTCATGGGGTCACAAAGAGTCGGACATGCCTGAGTGACTGAACTGAACTGAACTGAAGTATTATGTTGTCACTCGATACACAGTAGTTTTTTTCAGAACAATTCTGAGATCTTCACCCCAAAATGAAAATAATAATATCTACCTCGATTCCTGATGGGAAGATGAAAGATGCTGTCTGGATAGCAATGTCCCTGACACACAGAACCTGCTTTGCAAATGATACATCTCTTTCCTAGCAAAGCTGGGAAGACCAGAATATTCAACACTGAGAGCTTTAGAGATCGGCCAGTTGATGAGATGAATGGTTGCCTGCCCTAAATTGGGGCTAAGGGACCGAGAAGAGGTATAGGAGTGGAGTTTCCCTAAGCATGGAAGGGAAATGTTATAGAATGAATAATGTGTGTGCTGTGTGCTCAGTCAGTCAGGTCCAATTTTTGCCACCCCATGGGCTGTAGCCTCCAGGCTCCTTCCTCTGTCCATGGAATTTCCCAGGCAAGAATACTGGAGTGGGTTGCCATTTCCTACTCCAGGGGGATCTTCCCGACCCAAGCATCAAATCTGAGTCTCTTGCATCTGCTGCATAGCACCACCTGGGAAGCCCCTAGATGGAAACACAGTTGAGAAGTAAGGTCATCTTCACTGCTGAGGTGCTCCAGAGAGGTCTCCCAGCTGCCCTCACCTGTGTGGGCCACAGTGTGAATGTGGCAGGCAGTTATGGCTCTCAGAACATCCCTTCTTTCAGCCTTAAAGCTGAGATGGTACTAGCTTCTTCATAGCATTATTGTGATGATTAAATGAAAGAAGAGTACACAGAGGAGTCCGCCTGAAACAAAAATGTTGTCTAACACGTAGTGGACGTGAAAATAGTAGCTCTGGAGACTACAGTCATATTATGATGAGAATTGCTGTTGTTACCGTGTTACTGACCCTGAAGAAGAAATAGTATAAGGCTATAATCCTTTCTAGAAAACCCTTGCAATCTGAGCTTTTAGATTTTGGAAGGTAATATGGGTGATATGCCACATATTACCTCACACATCAGAGACTGGACAGCATCCTGCAATCAGCACACTTATCTTTCTGCAGCGAAACAGTAATATTCACTCCAAGTGGTAAAGGTAGCCCCTGATCAGTTCTGGTCAGATTTTGCCATCAAATGCTTTGGCAAAAGCTTTTAGTCTTCAGAGTGTTTTGGATTTCAGAATTGCAGGTAGAGGATTGTGGACCTGAGACTTCCATGGACATTATTCTCCCTGGGTGCCATCTCCCAAGTCTACCAAGTGGGCAAAATGTTAGTAGTGTAATGTTATGTCTAGATTCATTCAATACATTTTTGTAAGATTGGAGTTTTACAGATAGTTAACCAAGGGGGTAAATTAGAGGGTTAGTTTGCACTTTCTTGTCTCTTCTGTGCAAATTTTTAAAAGTAAAAAAATGTCAGAGAAAGTTTAGAAATCACAGAGAAGAAAACACTCCATCTGCAAGCATCTGAAAACACAACCACTATCATTTTTTTGTGCATTCGTTTATAGCTTTTATGTAAATCTTTGCCTAAATGTAAATATATTGATCATATAATTTTGTATCTTTCTTAAAAAAAAAAAAATCCTACAATACCTCACACTGGCCATTTTGAAGTTTGCATCCTCAGCCTGTCCCTCTGTGATGACCTAGAGGGGTGGTGGGGGGGATGCTGGGAGGGAGGCTCAAGAGGAAGAGGATGCATGTGTACATGTAGCTGATGGACGTTGTGCAGCAGGAACTAACACAGCATTGTAAAGAACGATCCTCCTATTAAAACTTTAAACAATTTGCGCTCTATGACAGATTCCTATTTTTGCATCACAGTTCCCTTACCAAGGCAGGTTTTCACTGTTATAAAAGCTCTGATGAACCACACTTGCTCTTAGCGAAGTTTGTTAGCACCTGGGATTCATCTTCTCGTGATGCTGCAAAATTTTGGTATGAAAGATGTAGAGATCTTGGGCCATCCATTCCTTCTGGTTGCTGCAGTTGGGGTGGAAATAATTTTGTTTACATATTTTATGACCAGTATCAGCTTTCCTCTGTGGGCATTACCGGTTGAGAACTGATGGATGCTCAAACATATGTTAACACATTCATTTATTTATTCAACAGACATTTATTGAAGACCAGCTATATTTCAGAACTTATGAGTACAGTCACAAATCTACATGCAAAGGAGAAAAGTCTAGAAAAAAGTGTCTGTTGAGAAAACCTCAGCATATGAATGCACTTGTTGAAATACTGTTAATGTCTGATTTTCTTTTCAAAGAACAAAAGGATCCATTACTGAGATTTATAAAATATGCTTTCTATACATATAAGCTATTGAAGAGGAGGTTGAACCACAGTGTCAAAATGAAAAATTAAACCTTCTGCTGAAATATGAAGAGGAATATTAGAACTGAGGAGGGAGAGAGAAATATGATTCAATGTAAATGATCCTGCCTGCTGCTGTAAAAAAATTTATGTTTGTCTGCTCTGCAAGTACTCCCATAGTTCTGAAATAATGACTCTTTCGTTTTGAATAGGCTCAAACCTTACATGAAAGCCAGCCACAGAATTACAAGAAGTTTCAAAATTTATGGAGGAACCACAGGAAGATCACTTCCCAGGTACACAGGAAAGGCAGTAAACTTCCGATCGTCAGTGGCTCTGTGGTCCTGGCTGCCGGCTCATCACAGTCACCTGAAGGCAGCAGGTTCATAGGCTGCAAGGCTTCACTCCCCCTCCTCTCTGTGCCCTTCCTCACCCAGCGTGGGTCGCGTGACCTGCCTGGCCCTGTGACACGAGGGCTGGTCAGCCCTGGAGCCTGCTTTGGCCAATAGAATGCTAGCCCCCAGTGCAAGCAGAAGAGGTCGACTTGGGCGTGTGCATTGGGACTTACCCTCTCTGTTGAACCTCTGCTGTCACCATGGAAGCATGCCCAGGAGAGCTTGCCGGTGTCAGGGGAAAGAGGAAGACCATGTGGAGCAGAGGAGGGCTGCGTCAGGTGGGTTTAGCCGAGATGAGTCAATAGACGAGCATGCCCAGAAGAGTGACGTGTCTATATATCAAGATTGTCAGGAGAAATCTCAACAGCCTCAGATATGCAGATGATACCACTCTAATGGCAGAAAGTGAAGAAGAATTAGAGTCTCTTGATGAAGGTGAAAAAAGAGAGTGAAAAAGCTGGCTTGAAACTCCACATTCAAAAAACTAAAATCATGATATCTGGTCCCATCACTTCATGGCGAACTGAAAGGGCAAAAGTGGAATCAGTGGCAGATTTTATTTTCTTGGGCTTCAAAATCACTTCAGACAGTGACTGTAGTCATGAAATTCAAAGATGCTTCTTCCTTGGAAGGAAAGCAGTGACAACCCTAGAAAGTGTATTTAAAAGTGGAGAAATCACTTTGCTGACAAATGTTCATATAGTCAAAGCTATGGTTTTTCCAGTAATCATGTATGGATGTGAGAGTTGGACCATAAAGAAGGCTGAGCACTGAAGAATTCATGCTTTTGAATTGTGCTGGAGAAGATTCTTGAGAGTCTCTTGGACAGCAAGGAGATCAAGTCAGTCATTCCGAAAGGCAATCAACCCTGAATATTCAGTGAAAGGACTGTTGCTGACTCTGATACTTTGGCCACCTGATGTGAAGAGCCAACTCATTGGAAAAGACCCTGACGCTGGGAGGGATTGAAGGCAAAAGGAGAAGGGGGCAGCAGAGGATGAAATGATTGGATAGCATCTCTGACTCAAAGGATTCGAATTTGAGCAAATTCTGGGAGATAGAAGAGGACAGAGGAGATTGGCATGCTATAATCCATGGGGTCACAAGAGTCGTGCACAGCTAAACAGCAACAATTATATGTGTGTGTATGATTAATTTAAGTTGATGATATCTTAAGTTCAAAAGCATTCTAACAACCTTGCCTTTTAACGCCCCCACACACATTAAATGTTTTGACACTGTATTTTACATCTTTTTTTTTGGTCTCCCTTCACTAGTTATTGTAGATGTAAATGATTTTTACTACTTTTGTCTTTTAACCTTCGTATTAGCTTTATATGTGGTTAGTCTAGTGTATGTTTGCCTTTGCCAGTGAGGTTTTTCATTTTGTAATTTTCCTATTTCTAGTTGAGGATTTTTCTGCTAATAAAGAAAGAAAGAAAGTGAAGTCGCTCAGTCATGTCCGACTCTTTGTGATCCCATGGACTGTAGCCTACCAGGCTCCTCTGTCCATGGAATTCTCCAGGCAAGAGTACTAGTGTGCGTTGTCATTTCCTTCTCCAGGGGATCTCCCCAACCCAGGGATTGAACCCGGGTCTCCCTCATTGCAGGCAGATGCTTTACTGTCTGAGCCCCCAGGGAAGCCTCATAGAAGCTCCTTTTAACATTCTTGTGAAGACTGTTCAGTGGTACTGAATGCGTAGCTTTTGCTTGTGTATAAAACTCTTCTCTCCTTCAGGTCTGAATGATAGTATTGCCAGGTAGAGAGCTTTTAGTTGTAGGTTTTCCCTCTCACCAGTTTGATGACATTGTGTGACTCCCTTTTGGTTTGCAAGTTTTGCTGAAAATCAATTGACAATCTTATGGAAATTTATTGGCAAGTAACTGGTCACTTTGTCTCTGCTGCTTTTAATATTTTCTGTTTCTTTTTCATTTTTACCATTTTAATTATCATGTGTCTTGGGCTGACTTCTTTCAGTTTGTCTTACTTAGGACTCTCTGTGCTTTCTGGACCTGGATGTCTGTTTCCTTTCACAGGTTAGGAAATTTTTTTGCTATCATGTCTTCATGTATGTCCCTGCCCCTTCTTTCTCTCTTCTCTGCCTGGGACCCCTATAATGCAACTGTTAGTACACTTGATATTATTGTTCCAGAGTTCTCTTAAACTGTCCTCATTTTTTTTCTTCTGTTCTCTCATTTATTCATTAGTTAAGATTTTTTTTTTAAATGAAGTGTATATCATATGCCAGGTACTGGGGATAAAAGGCATTGACAAACAAGAGTCCTGCATTTGAGGGACTTAGCAGAGGACAAGCATTAATCAGTAAATTGCATGAATAAATATTTAACTACAAACTGAAAGAAAAGGAGCACTGTGTATGCATGCAAGAAGTAATGAGAAAGGAAACAAGAAAAAAGCTTAAAACTTTTTTTCGAAAGTTTCAGTGAAGCAGCTATAAAATATTTTTTAATTATAAAACTAACATCATAAGCATATTATAAGAACACTGGAAGATAAGGGGAAAAAGAAATCAAAATTCCAAAACCTTAACAACCATTTTGTCTCTTAGTCTTATTTCCTATGCGTTTTCTCCTCTGATACTGTGTTAGAAAAAACTGTCCTCATTAAAAAAAAATTTTTTTTTCTGATATTTTCTGAAGTGTCAGTAATAGTCTAGTGGATTCTTTCTTCTTAAAATTTTTTTTAAATTTTATTTTTTAAGTCTAGTTGATTTACAATGTTGTGTTAGTTTCAGGAGCAGAGCAGAGTGATTTGGTTATACATATGCATGTATTCTTTTTCAAATTCTTTTCCAGTTTAGGTTGTTATAGGATATTGAGCAGAGTTCTGTGTCCTATGCAGTAGGACTTTGTTGATTACCCATTTAAAATATATTAGTGTGTACACATCAGTCCCAACCTCCCTAACTATCCCTTCCCATCCTCCTTCCCCCTTGGTAACCATAAGTTTGTCTTCTGTGTCTGTGAGTTTGTTTTTAAACAAGTCCATTTGTATCATTTGTTTTAGATTCCACACAAAGTGATATCCTATGGTATTTGTCTGTGACAGGAATTTTTTAAGTGTTCCATAATTCAAACCATTCAGACACCTGTATCCAATACATTTCCAATGCCTGAAACCAAAGACCCACACATATCCTCCTCATATTCCATAACTGACACAGAGAAGGTAGTTATTAGATAGTGTCTAATGTTGAAGGATTGCCCCAGTGGCCTTTACTGGATGGTTTTGCTTTAGCTCACCATCATGAAATGGAAACCATTGCACCTTTGTTTATCTCCACAAGCACAGTAAAGCAGACAGTTAAAGCAATCATCTGGATAATTCAGAGCAATCGGAAAATGCAGTTATTTTGCAGTGAAAGAAAATTCAGGGTTACCTAAATCAATACAGATCAGTCTTTGGTTTGATCAAATTGCAATATCTGCTCTAGTTAATCTGTATATGCAGTCTCTCTTCCATGTGCCACATCCATTGGAAAGAGTATTTATGTTTCCTTCAGCTGTTTTTTCCTTTTTGCAGCTTGTATTTTTATAAAACGTTTGTATCACCCATAATTCAAGTAATTATCATTTTCTTGTAGACTTGTTGATTTTCTTAATTAAACTTAGCTAACAAATCATTTTAAAAAGAGAGAAAAATGTAACAGTTTTTCCTAATCTAATTGATTCTGTTATTTTATTTTATACCCCCTAGAAGAGAAAGTAAATTGTATGTGAAAAAACACTTCTGATTTCATTACTGTCATCTCAGGCTTATGGCTCAAAGTTGCAAAACAAAAAGCAAGAAAACACAAAACTTAGAATACTGTTGCTTATTGAGAAAAGCACAGCCAGCATGTGCCTTGAAGCAGATGAAGAAAGGAAGCCATAAAAGAGAAGCAACCTGGAAAGTTTCACAAAAGGAAGTGCAGACTTTCAGACACGTCTCAAGCTATTTCATGGAGGTTCAGTTTGTTATAATGATAATGGGAGTTTAAAAAAAATCTCATCATGCTGCCTCACTCATTTTCTGACTTGCGATTGAATACTGCGGCAGTTAAATAAATTATCTCTCTCTGCTTTCAAATATTTTTTATGACCAAAAGCTCTTTCCTTTTTCTTTTCTAACAGATAATTCTTGCCTTGGTCATATTTCTCAAGGAAACCTATTTTATTCCGTTTTACAGATACCAGTCTAATACAGGTCTTTACCTCCTGAACTGTGGACAGTTATGGTAATCTTCATGATGGACTCCGCATTTCCACTTTCCTCCTGAACCCAGTGCAGCATATTATGAGTGGGCAGGAACCCCAGGGCAAACTGGACTGCGGGTTCGAATCCCAGGCCCGGCTGAGTGGCCTTAGGCATGTGGCTTTATCCTCGGGTCCTCAGCTTTTTACCTTGAAAGTGAGGTAGAAGTGGTACCAACCTGCCTGCCCCTGGAGCTGCTGGCTCAGCTCTGCTCTGGGCGGCAAAGGGCGTGCCCGTCCTTCTCCGACAGTTCAGCCAGCAGGTGGCGGGAAGGGGTGGGGTGGGAGGACAGAGACCGCCAGGCAGGCCTCTTCCCGCCACGCCCGCCTGGGCCAGGTTCTGCTCAACTCCAGCTCCGCACAGCTCCAGCTCGCTTGGTGGAGACCTGCTGTGGTTCCATCCTGATCTTGACCCTGGGACCCCTGCCCCTGGCCTCTTGCAGCACTGCCTCCTCCCTCTGTCCCTTGGGTCCAGGGATGACAGCAGCTTCCTTTCTTATTTTAAAGCATTTTATTGGAGTATATTATCTTTATACTGCTGTGTTACTTTCTACTGTGCAGCACAGTGAATCAGCTATCCATATACACATACCCACTCTTTCTGGATTTCTTTCCCATTTAGGTCACCGCCGAGCGCCGAGTAGGGTCCCTGTCTATACGATAGGTTCTCCTTAGTCATCTGTTTCATACATGGTCGTGTCTATATGTCAGTGCCAATCTCCCAGTTCATCCCATGCCCCCTTCTCCACCTGGTATCCATACATTTGTTCTCCACGTCTGTGTCTGTATTTCTCCTTTACAAATAGACTGACCTGCACCACTTTTCTAGATTTCACATGTATGTGTTAATATATGATATTTGTTTTTGTCTTTCTGACTTACTTCACTCTGTATGATATTCTCTAGGTCCATCCATGTCTCCACACGTGGCACAATTTATTCCTTTTTATGGCTGAATAGTAGTCCACCATATACATGCGCCATATCTTCTTTATCCGTCCATCTGTTGATGGACATCTAGGTTGCTTCCATGTCCTGGCTATTGTAAACAGTGCTGCAGTGAACACTGGGGTATGTGTATCTGTGTATCTTTTTAAGTTATGGTTTTCTCTGGATATATACCCAGGAGTGGGATTGCTGGGTCACATGGTGGTTCTGTTTTTAGTTTCTTAAGGAGACTCTATAGTGTTCTCCATAGTGGCTGCACCAACTTACATTCCCACTGACTTCCTTCCTGATGTTGTGACCTCAAAGTGTTTCAGCTTCCCTTGTTGGTCTCCTATCAGTTCTGTTTTAAATATTCAAGATAGTGTTTTCCTGGTCAGACCTGGTTAAGCCCTGAGTGATTCAGTACTTCACAGTGTTCTTGGAATTTTAACTCATTTAAACTTCTCAAGAACACTAAAAATTCTGAGAACAGTACTTGGAATTCAATAAATATCAGTGATTATTGAATATTTTATATATTACTGCTCCACTGAGTAATGAGAAGTCCCCTGAACTTTATTCTTCTGTGGTTACAGTTGGGTTCAAGTTAATACTAATACTCAAATTATACAAGCTTAGTTATTTCACCTGTGGAAAAATGATTGTACTCCTCAGATTTTCTGAAGTCCCCTAAGGTGGCTCGCTTATACTCATGATTAAGTTGACTCTTTCTTATAAAATTCGTAATTTGGCACAGTACCTATTACATCCATCCCTGGCGCTGCCTTGACAAAGTACAGCAAACTGAGTGGTTTAAAACAACAGAAACTTATCTGTTCACAGCTCTGGAAGCTGAGAGCCTAAGATCAAGTTGTCTATAGGGTCACACACCCTCTGAAGTCTCTAGGGAAGGGCCTTTCCTGCCTCTTCCTGGCTTCCAGTACCTACCAGCCATTCTTAGTGGCAGTTCTTAGCATCAGGGGTCTACAGTTTGTTGTTGTTCAGTTGCTAAGTCATATCCAACCCTCTGTGACCCCATGGACTGCAGCACACCTGGCTTCCTTGTCCTTTGCTATCTCCCAGAGTTTACTCAAACTCATGTCCATTGGCGTTCCTTGCTGGCTCAGCTAGTAAAGAATCTGCCTGCAATGTGAGAGACCTGGGTTTGATCCCTGGGTTGGGAAGATCACTTAGAGAGGGGAATGGCTATCCACTGCAGTATTCTGGCCTAGAGACTTCCGTGGACTGTATAGTTCATGGGGTTGCAAAGAGTTGGACACGACTGAATGACTTTCAGTCCTGAATATTCTTTGGAAGGACACTGTGAAAATGCTGCTCTCAATATGCCAACAAATTTGGAAAACTCAGCAATGGCCACAGGACTGGAAAAGTTCAGTTTTCATTCCAATCCCAAAGAAAGGCAATGCCAAGGAATGCTCAAACTACCACACAGTTGCACTCATCTCACACGCTAGTAAAGTAATGCTTAAAATTCTCCAAGCCAGTCTTCAGCAATACATGAACCGTGAACTTCCAGATGTTCAAGCTGGTTTTAGAAAAGGCAGAAGAACCAGAGATCAAATTGCCAACATCTGCTGGATCATCGAAAAAGCAAGAGAGTTCCAGAAAAACATCTATTTCTTCTTTATTGACCATGCCAAAGCCTTTGACTGTGTGGATCACAATAAACTGTGGAAAATTCTGGAAGAGATGGGAATACCAGACCACCTGACCTGCCTCTTGAGAAACCTATATGCAGGTCAGGAAGCAACAGTTAGAACTGGACATGAAACAACAGGCTGGTTCCAGGAAAATGAGTATGTCAAGGTTGCATATTGTCACCCTGCTTATTTAACTTATATGCAAAGTACATCATGAGAAACGCTGGACTGGATGAAGCACAAGCTGGAATCAAGATTGCCAGGAGAAATATCAGTAACCTCAGATATGCAGGTGACACCACCCTTATGGCAGAAAGTGAAGAAGAACTAAAAAGCCTCTTGAGGAAAGTGAAAGAGGAGAGTGAAAAAGTTGGCTTAAAGCTCAACATTCAGAAAACTAAGATCATGGCATCCGGTCCCATCACTTCATGGGAAATAGATGAGGAAACAGTGGAAACAGTGGCTGACTTTATTTTTCTGGGCTCCAAAATCACTGCAGATGGTAACTGCAGCCATGAAATTAAAAGACGCTTACTCCTTGGAAGGAAAGTTATGACCGACTTAGATAGCATATTAAAAAGCAGAGACATTACTTTGTCAACAAAGGTCCATCTCGTCAAGGCTGTGGTTTTTCCAGTGGTCGTGTATGGGTGTGAGAGTTGGACTGTGAAGAAAGCTAAGTGCCAAAGAATTGATGCTTTTGAACTGTGGTGTAGGAGAAGACTCTTGAGAGTCCCTTGGACTGCAAAGAGATCCAACCAGTCCATCCTAAAGGAGATCAGTCCTGGGTGTTCATTGGAAGGACTGATATTGAAGCTGAAACTCCAATACTTTGGCCACCTGATGTGAAGAGCTGACTCATTGGAGAAGACCGTGATGCTGGGAAAGATTGAGGACAGGAGCAGAAGGGGATGATGAAGGATGAGATGGTTGGATAGTATCCCCAACTCAATGGACATGGGTTTGGGTGGACTCCGGGATTTGATGATGGACAGGGAAGCCTGGTGTCCTGCGGTTCATGGGGTTGCAAAGAGTCAGACACGACTGAGCGACTGAACTGAACTGAATTCAGTTGCTTTGGAAAACCATTTCTCCAAATGAGGTCATATTCAAAGCTACCTGGGGTTAGAATTTCAACACATCTTTCTGGGTAATACAGTTTGACCCATAACACGTATGTTTGGCTTTAGACATACATCTTACCTGTGCAATGCTAGTTAATCACTGTAAAATGCCCGAAGCAAGTGTTGTTTTCCCCATTTTAGAAATGGGGAGCCTGAAGTAAGAGAAGTTAAGGAGTTGTCCAAGTGCAACAGATAGCCAGTATACTGCAAAAACAGAACTTGAATTCAGTTTCTGGATCCCAGACCATTTCTGTTCAAATTATACCATCTAACCCTTGAAATCAAGGAGAGCACTGATCCTGATACTTAAGCAGGTTGAAATTCCCGAGTGTTCCTCCAAACCCTAGACAAAATTTCGAGGTCCAGTCAGGCAGCCAAGTGATGGTCCAGACCCTGTCTGGTATGAGCTAGCATTACTGCATAGCAACTGTAACCTCGGGTAGCGACACTAGGCATTTATTGCTCATGCCTCTGGGATCAACTGGGAGTTAGACACACACACACACACTCACACTCACACACAGGAAGATGTGAACACTCAGCCATAAAAAATGAAACCTTATCATTTGCAATAACATGGATGAGTCTAACAGGTATTATGCTAAGTGAAATAAGTCAGACAGAGAAAGACAGCGACTGTGTGATCTCACCTATATGTGGAATCTAAAAAATAAACAAACAAGACAAAGTGAAAATAGGTTCATAGATACAGAGAGCAAATGGGTGTTTACCAGAAGGAAGAGGTGTAGGGGAGTAGGTGAAACAGGTGAAGGGACTGAAGAGTACAAACCTCCAGTTATATAATAAATTAGTTAATGTAATATACAGCATAGAAATATGGTAATAATATTTTAATAACTTTGTGTAGGAACAGATGGATATTAGAGCTATTGTGGTGATCACTTTATAATGCATGCAAATATCAAATAATTAGGTAGTACCCCTGAAACTAACACAATATTGAATGTCAACTATCGTTCATTAAAAAGAAAAATATCTTTTCCCAAAAGAGAACTTTCTTAGGGAGAAACATTAAATCCAGGAAGTTCTCTTATCCCCAGTAGCATATGAATTTATTCAGGGCAATTTACATGCATGAAAATATTTTATCCTAAGCATATTCAAAATTATATCTTCCACTATTATCAAGACTCACCTTCAATAGAACATTTCAAAACAAAGGTGTAGTTTACACTTGGTAAACCTGTGTATATATTCCTTTGTATATGGTTACCTATTACAGATAAAGCTTTTAGTGAATGAATTTGGTAGAAGCTACAAAGATAGTATGAAGTCAGATAACCTGTTGTAGTGAAACCATAAAGGCTAGAAAGATTGTACAGAAAATAAACTCTGAAGGTCTGAATTGAAGAAATGGATAATTGAGGAAAATTATCCACATAAAGTGGTTTATATTATAGAAACTGTGTAAGTAAAGATAAACAGAATATTTAGATTACTTGAATATTTTCAAGGTGCTTTATTCCATCTAATCTAAGACATTATATTAGGCAGCATTCATATAATGAAAGGTGAACCACACCAGGTATTTCCAGTTGAGGTGATGTAATACAGGAATTGATGGAGAAGGTGTTAGAAGGCTAAATGTGCAAAACCTGGATGCTGAAGTTACCTAGATATGGATAGTACAGTTAGTGGTTACCACAGTAGGGGATAAAAAGAGGTAGGTTCACCAGACCGAGGAGTTTGGTCCTGTGTGGGTGGTGCTTGAGCTTCTGAGGGGTTACAGTGTGGCCGAGGTGAGCGTAGCTGGGCATCTCTCTAGGGTAATATATTAAGTGAAGTCAGAGAGAAAAAAAGAGAAAAATAAATATCAGATGATATCACTTATATGTGGTATCTAAAAAAATGGTACAAATTAACACATTTACAAAACAGAATTAGAGTCACAGATGTAAAAAAACTTACGGTTATCAGGCGAGAAAGGTGGAGAAGGTAAGGATAAATTGCGAGGTTGGAATTGACATATACACATTGCTGTATATAAAATAGATTAACCAACAAGGGCATCCGTATGGCACAGGGAACTCAATACTCTGTAATGACCTATATGGGAAAATAATCTAAAAAAGAGTGGATATATGTATATGGATAGCTGATTCACCTGAAACTAATACAATATAGTAAATCAACTGTACTCCAATAAAAATTAAAAGCAAAGAATGTGGAGGCAGAGGCTACTACTGTCTGCTGTCACCTAAGCAATGCTGTCGAGAACTGGAAGGGAGTTCCTCTCTCTGTCTCCCCGCCTGCCTCCCTGTCAGCCCCCACTGCAGAGCTGACCAGGATACCCTGGCGCAGGGGCGTGTGGGGTCTGCGGTTCCCACGGCTGGTTCAAGCATCCCAAAGTGCTGAAGGGTGGGTTTGATGCTGAGAAGAATAGATCAGTTAACTGAACAGATATGACTGATTAGAAAACAGTTCACTATCTACCCCTTAGCAAGAAAATCTGACAAACTACAGCACAAACCTTTAACATCTTTGCATTTTCCACAGATTATTACCCTCTGCGCCATCAAAGTACTGTGAAGCACTATTTCTGAAAGAGCACTTTGCTTTTGTCTCTTGGATTTTTCTTTCCCATAAGTTACACATTCCGCAAGCTTTGATGCTGGCGCTCTTGTAGTCTTACCAAAAGATGTCCACTGAAAGGTTTCAGACAACAAACAGTTTGACAGGCTGAATTGCATGCCCCCAAAACGTGCATGTTGCAGTAGTTCAGAATGTAGTTCTGTTTGGAGATAAGACCTTTAAAGAGGTGATTAAGGCAAAACAAAGCTGTTTAGATGACAAGAGAGATAGGGGAGCAGGTACGCAGGAAAAAGCCTTGTGAGGACGCAGGCAGAGCTGTCTGCAGAACGGGGAAGAGGTGCAGAACCACCCCTGCTGGCACCTTGACCTTGGACTTCCAGCCTCCAGAACTGTGGGAAATAAATACCTATTCTTTTGTGATGGCAGCCCTAGCTAACTGACACAGCCAGGAAGACGTCTTAAACGGCATTTAAACCGAATACATGAAGGACCATCAATTCACATAACTTGACGAAGTGTCCACGCTGTGGTCAGGCAGGCAGTGAGATCTCTGTCATCACCATAGCTTGGCCAGTTATAAGATGCACTGCAGTTACTGAAATCTAAAATGAGAAATAAATGCGCATTTTTATCTTAAGAAATGCCGTCATTCCTTCAGTGATTGACCTGTTACATGTTACAATTCCCTGTCGGGTCTGTTCTTGACAATTTGCTCTTTGTTTTCCATAAAGACTCTTCAGTGAGTTCTGAACACATGGGTTGAGGTGAATCTAAGAGCTGTATTTTTTACGTGGTCATTGATTCAGGAAATCTGAATAAAAAGAAATAGATAATTCAGTTGTTATTCAGTTGACCAGTCATGTCCAACTTTGTGACCCCATGAACCTTGTGACCCCATGAACTTCAGCACGCTAGGCCTCCCTGTCCCTCACCATCTCCTGGAGTTTCCCCAAGTTCATGTTCATTGCATTGGTGATGCCATCCAACCATCTCATTCTCTGATGCCCTCCTCTCCTTCTGCCCTCAATCTTTCCCAGCATCAGGGACTTTTTCAGTGAGTCAGCTGTTCGCATCAGATGACCAAAATACTGGAGCTTCAGCTTCAGCATCAGTTCTTACAATGAGTGTTGGGCTGATTTCCCTTAAGATTGACTGGTTTGATCTCCTTGCAGTCCAAGAGACTCTTAGAGTCTTCTCCAGCACCACAGTTCGAAGGCATCAATTCTTCAATTCTTCGGCGCTCTGCCTTCTTTACCGTCCAGCTCTCACCACCGTACGTGACCACTGGGAAGACTGTAGCCCTGACTATATGGACCTTTGTCAGCAGAATAATATCTCTGTTTTTCAACACACTGTCTAGGATTGTCATCGCTTTCCTGCCAAGAAGCAATCTCTCCTGATTTCACGGCTGCCGTCACCATCTGCAGTGATTCTGAGCCCAAGAAGAAGAGCTCTGTCACTGCTTCCACCTTTTCCACTTCTATTTGCCATGAAGTAAGGGGGCTGATGCCATGATCTTAGATTTTTTATTTAGTTTTAAGTCAGCTCTTTCACTCTCCTCCTTCACCTTCATCAAGAAACTCTTTAGTTCCTCTTCGCTTTCTGTCATTAGAGTGGTATTATCTGCACTTCTGAGGTTGTTGATGTTTCTCCCACCTATCTTGATTCCACCTTGTTACTCATCCAGCCCAGCATTTCTCATGATGTGCTCAGCATATAGGTTAAACAAGCAGGGTGACAGGAGACAGCCCTATTGTACTCGCTTCTCAATCTTGAACCAATCATTTGTTCCATACAGTGTTCTAACTGCTGCTTCTTGACCTGCATACAGGTTTCTCAGGAGACAGGTGAGATGATCTGGTGTTCTCATCTGTTTAAGAGCTTTCCACAGTTTGTTATGATTCACACAGTCAAAGGCTTTAGCGTAGTCGACGAAATAGAGGTGGATGTTCTTCTGGAATTCCCTTGCTCACTCTATGATTCAACGAATGTTGGCAATTTGATCTCTGATTTCTCTTCCTTTTCTAAACCCAGCTTGAACATCTGAAAGTTCTTGGTTTGCATAATGCTGAAGCCTAGCATGCAGCATTTTAAACATGACCTTACTAGCATGGGAGATGAGTGCAATTGTCTGATGGTTAGCACATTCTTTAGTACTACCCTTCATGGGAATTTGGATGACCTTTTCCAGTTCTGGGGCCACTGCTGGGTCTTCCAAATTTGCTGACATATCGAATGCAACACCTTGATGGCATCATCCTTTAAGGTTTTGAATAGTTCTACTGGAATTCCATAGCATCCACTAGTTTTATTGACAGCAGTACTTCCTAAGGCCCACTTGAATAATTTAGTATTGACTGGCAAATTAAAAGCAACCTGTGTGGGTGTAACTTTTAATACACATGTTGGTAATCCTTTTACCGTAAAATAATCTAATCTGTGCAAACAAATGGGGCCCTAGAGATGCCAAGTGAGGGACAGGTGTGGCTGAGAAGGGCAACGTTCGAAGACACAGTCCCTGGACTGATCTGACTTCTGTATGCAGAGGGATGGCTGGAGTGGGGAGTTTTGCGGGTTGGAATCTAGCAGCTA
Organism: Muntiacus reevesi; assembly: GCF_963930625.1. Taxonomy (NCBI): domain Eukaryota; kingdom Metazoa; phylum Chordata; class Mammalia; order Artiodactyla; family Cervidae; genus Muntiacus; species Muntiacus reevesi. The sequence goes on along the minus strand of NC_089258.1, from coordinate 80,212,343 downwards.
GTTTGGGTTGTGTTCTTTAATCTAGTAGTTCAAACATTAACATTTAAAGTGACTATTGCAAATATCAGATTCTGCCAAATCCAGAATGTGTATGAAAATATGCGTTTCATTTCTTTCATTAAGCTGCCACCTCTGTATCTCCTGGATGTCCTTATTCAATGCCTCTAAGGCTTTGAGAGAAAAATGCACCTTTGAAAAATATGTACGCAAGTTAGCAGAATATTATGGAGCTATCACAGAGAACAATAACCCTTAGACAAGGGATTTCAGCTTTTGCCAGTTGGAGAACAGTGAGTCATTTTCTTCTTTGCAATCTCATTGGGATGAAATGTTCCCCATACAAATACTGTCCCCAAACTCTAATTAAGCAAATGACTTCTCATTTCCCACGCTTAATTTTTTCTTTAATCGTCTTCTGGACTCTGTTTCAATGAGATTATTTTCAGATGCATTCAAGGCTCTGCCCCAGTTCCCAAAGCTCCATCACCCTTTGGCTTCTTCATGCATTAATCCATTCAGGTAGTGTGTCAGTTAGAAGCTTTTGGTTGCAAATAAGAACATGGGAGCCAAACGGCTTTAACAATAGCAGGGATTTATTGGCTCGCATTACCAAAAAGCCCAGAGGTGAGGCAGGTCTCGAGCCTGGGTTATTGAGGGTTCTCCTTTCTTTTTGCTTTGCTTTCCTAGCTTAGTTTTCTGATCCCTCACAAGATGGTAGCCAGCAGAGTACCATTTCCCCATAATTACTGAGCAGAATTGCTGAATACTACACAGAGGGGACAACCCTACAGCAAATCCTTTGTCTAAGATAAATAAATATCTACTGGCAACAGCCAAGATATGTGAACAACTTAAGTGTCCATCAGTGGAAGAATGGATAAGGAAGATGTGGTACCCACATATGCACAAACACACACACACACATATACACACACAATGGAAAATATTCAGCCATGAGAAAGGATGAAATCCTGCCATTTGCAACAATATGTATGGAGCTAGCAAGTAGCATGCTCAATGAAATAAGCCAAATGAGAAAGACAAATGCTGCATGGTATCACTTAGATGTGGAATCTCAGGAAAAAGAGGCAAACTCATAGAAACAGAGAAGAAAAATGGTTGCCATGGGCTGGCAGGAGGTGAATGAAAGAGGCAGATCTTGTAAGAGCACAAACTTTCAGCTGTAAGATGAACAAATCTGAGATCTAATGTAAAACATGGTGACTACAGTGGATAACACTCTATTATAATATTTAAATTTAATGAGAGAGGAGAACTTAAATATTCTTACCAAAACAAAAAGGTAAGTGATTTGATTGTTGTGTAACTAGATGGGAAAAATCCTTCCACAGTGTATACTTACAACAAGTCACCACATTGTACATGTCATTTATTGTTTTTTAAGTTGAAATATATAACTGATAATTTTGTGTTAATTGCTGCTGTATAGCAAAGCATTTCAGTCATATGTATATATATTTATGTATAGTCTTTTTTAGAATATTCTTTTCCACTATGGTTTGTCACAGGATATTGAGTATAGTTCCTGTACAGCAGGGCCTTGTTGTTTATTCATCTCATATGCAGTAGCTCACATCTGCTAACCCCGAAGTCCCACTCCACCCCGTCCCATCTCCCTCGCTCTTGGTAGCCGCTAGTCTATTCTCCGTGTTCCTGATTCTGTTTACGTTTTGTAGATGAGTTTGTTTGTGTCACATCTTAGATTTCACATATAGGTGATGTAATACAGCATTTATTTTTTTTCTTTCTAACTTACTTCACTTAGTGTGATAATCTCTAGGTCTATTCATGTTGCTGCAGATGGCATTATTTCATTCTTCTTCATAGCTGAGTAATATTCCATTGTATATATGTACCACATCCTCTCTATCCCTTCATCTGTCATTACGCATTTAGGCTGTCTCCATGTCCTGGTTGTTGCCAGAAGTGCTGCTATAAACATAGGGGTGGCTCTATCTTTTTGAATTAGAGTTTTGTCCAGATACATGCCCAGGAGTGAGGTTGCTGGATCATATTGTAACTCTGCATTTAGTTTTTTAAGGCACGTCCATACTGTTCTCCACAGTGGCTGCACCAATTTTATATTTTAAATATTAATGCCTTACAATTTTGCTTGTCAATCATGCCTCACTAAAACTGAAATTAAAAAACAAAAATGTATTTGGTTTATCTGGCAAATGGCCTTTGGCAAAAGAGTTGGGAATTCTGTGGTTAGTTTGCCCCATGAGACTGCCCTGGTGCTGGGGTGGGAGGGGGGAGTAGAGCAGACATCTGGGGTTTCCAACGATGCAGGCTCATGATGACTTTACTTTCCTCTTTGTGTTGTTTTTTTTCCCTACTTTGTCATTTTTTCCTGATTTTTCTTCTCACATAGCTAACATCTTTAGCTTCTCTCCAAGTTTCATTCATTGAATGTCTTGCCACTTGGTCTTGCACCATCAAGAGCGTTCTGGTGAAGACTCCCTCGTCCCAAGCGGACAGTGGCGTGCAGATTTTGTACGCTCCTTCTTCAGTCTCATTATCAGCTCAATCAGCTGCTTTCAATGGAAGGTAGGTTCCTTTTCTCCTACCAAGTAAAACACAAGAAATGAGAAAAGCAAAAGCAGGTTTTCTCTGCTTTCTCCTGACGCTCCTTCTCACGCTGCCCAGACACAGTGGAGAAGCAGAAGGCCTTGTGACAGGCTGGCTTTCCACAGCTGCTCTCTGCCCTCAAGGGCCAGCGACGCCTCAGCCCACGAGCCAGCGGGCTTCCAGGGGGCTAGGGACCAGGCCCACCTCCCTCAGGCGGTCTGGGAGAGTGAGCCCGAGCGGGGCAGGCCTGGGGTTACCATCTCACAGGAGAGCCAAGTAAAGCCCAAATTGTTAAGAATGGCCAAGAACTCAGGGGCTGCTCTGGGAAAGCAGTCATCCAACAATTCTGTCAGATTGTATTACTGAGAGCCAAAATAAATTAAATTTTGAATATGTCATTTGTCCTTAAACAAAACATGTTTCTCCCTTCTTGTATCTTCGTTCTGGCAGGTTTGGGCCAACTGAGGACCATCTGGTGACCATGGTTTTCTGAGTATCCCACAAAGCATCCAGTGGACCTGGTGGTTATTTGTAAACTATTAACACATTTAATTTATGCATTGTTGTATTTTATTTTAAATACTACCAGCTGTGTTGTTCTTTTTAGGCTAAAGACTCAGTGAGTCCAAAAATTAACCCCTTTTTAGTTTTTTTTTTAAATCAGAGTAATATAGGTACATAACTTTAAAATCTAATAATATTAATTTTAGCAGTATCACTGATGCTTACCTGTCCATTGACTGAAGTGCTTATAGGAAGTTCACCCCAAGCTGAGTTGTCCTGAGGATACCTGAAATATGCCAGTGCACGTACATGTGCTTGCTAAGTCGCTTCAGTCACAACCGACTCCTTGCAACCCCATGGACTACAGCCCTCCAGGCTCCTCTGTCCGTGGGATTCTCCAGGCAAGAATACTGGAGTGAGTTGCCATTTCCTCCTTCAGGGGATCTTCCCAACCCAGGGATTGAACCTGCGTCTCCTGTGGCTCCTGCGTCAGCAGGTGGGTCCTTTACTACTAGAGCCACTCGGGAAGCCTGCGTGCTGGTGTGTAACTATGGGGAGAGCTTGGTAGGGGTCCCACTGAGGCAGCGTCTCCTGTGTGCTGGGCACTGTTCTGGCTGTGTCTGTGTTAGTGTGATGAGCTCTCATGAGATCAGCATCGCGATGACTTCCATTTCAGACAGGAAAACTGATGCTGAAATGATGTGTCCAACGCCACACAGCTCATAAATGGAGCCACTCTCCTAATCCCTACAGGCCAGACTCACCCTGGGGGCTCTGGGTGGATGACACCCCAGAGAAAGTGTCTATCAGAGGGAGAGAAGCCTGGGTCTACTGGCTGGGTCTCCTATGTTGTAGGTTAGTTCTCAAGCACCACATTATGACCCACGTATACATGAACACTCTTTCGCATGTCAGTTTGTGAGCACACATTTCTGCTGGGCATACCAGACAGTGAAATTGTTAGGTCACATAGTAAAAGTTGGACTTCCCTCGTGGCTCAGATGGTAAAAGCGTCTGTCTACAAAGAGGGAGACCCAGGTTCGATCCCTGGGTCGGGAAGATCCCCTGGAGGAGGAAATGGCAAACCACTCCAGTATTCTTGCCTGCATAATCCCATGGTTGGAGGAGTCTGGTGGGCTACAGTCCTTGGGGTTGCAAAGAGTCAGACACAGCTGAGCGACTTCACTTCACCATAGTAAAAGTACATTCAAATTGGGTACATGCTACTCAAGACTATCCTCAAAGACCAATTTATACCCCTTTCATCAGCAGTATTTGACATTTCCAGTCAGGCCCCGTACATGTCAGCAATTGAGTTACAACATCAATGTAAAATGTCTTTCTCATTTTAGCCATTTTGGTGGATTGTCAATGGCGTGCATCTCTGTGGAGTTTTAGTTTACATTTCTCTGACGCCCTAATGAAGTTGAATGTCTTTTCGTATGTCTATTGGACACTTGGATTCCTGCTTTTGTGAAGTGATTGTTCTGATCTCTTGCCTATTTCTCAGTTTGGTCCTATGAATGATATTTAATAGACTAGATGATAATCTGGGGCCATATTTTTAAGAGCATGCCGCAATCTCCCTGTTGTTTGGCTATACATTTTCTCTGTATATAGTAGCTGCAACTTATTGAGTATAACTGAGTGGTTCTAGAAAGTTGCCTCAGGAAAAACCATCTCTCTACTTTCCTCCAGAAATTAAAAAGCTGTCATAAATAACATATATTTTTTGGCAAATGGTATTGAACACCTGGCATGTTAGTGGGGCATTTTCTTCTATCCCAAGGGCCATATGCTCCCAGGTGACAACTTTGAGAATGCTTACCTCTTAGACAAATACTGACCTGTCCCCACTTGACATATGGTGAGTGTAGGTGGACCCTTGCTGCCCTAGAGGGCCTCTGTTCCCTGCTGCTTTCCTGAAGCGGTCAGCAGGCCTCTGGGCACGTACATATTGGAAGCCTTGCAGCAGTGACACGTGCCTTCCTAAGAGGGCAGGAAGCCCAGCTCTTGTCAGTGTCTGGGCCAAAATCTTTGGGAAATGACCTTAAAAACTCAGACACTCAAGTGTTATTTTATCATTAAAAGGCAAGAGTAGAGATAACAGGAACATTAGTGGTAGATATATATGAGTTGTTCAACCTCTGTGAAACTCAGTTTCCTTATCTGTGAAATGGGATAAGTCTGCAGGACTGACTTCAAGGTTGTGGTGAAGCTGGAGACAGTGCATGCAACACACTTAATCTGGGCAAGTGTTCCCTTGTGAACAAGGGCGTAAGGGCTTGTTTCAGTGAGCGGTGCTGCATGGCAAGCCTCACCAACACTTGGAGGCCTGAAAAGCTCTCAAGAAGCCAGTGTCAAGGTATTGGCTAGCTGGCATGTCTCTGGAGGCTCGGGGGAAAAATCTACATCCAGGCTCATTGGGTTGTTGGCAGAATCTTGTTTTCCTTTTCCCTGCTGGCTGTCAGTAGGGGGCCCCACACGGTGTGGCTTCTAGAGGCAGTTGCCCCCCACGGTCAAACCAACAAGAGCTCACTGAGTCCTGCTGAGACCTCAAATCGCTCTTGTTCTGTGAGCCATCTAGAGAGGTGGACTCTATCTTGTAGGCAGCATGGAGGTAAAGCCCAGCTCTGACCTCTCAGACTGTGTCTGTGTGCTCCCAGCGGCCGTGTGGGTGTCTACACTGCGGACTCTCCTGGAGCCTAGAAAGGCTGCTCTGTCTGTGTCTGAAGGCCCAGAAGAACTGTGGGCGTGGCTTTCCTTAGCCATCGGTAGAGCAGTCCTTAACCGCTGACGGATGGTGGTGGATCAGTAGCCCAGATCCTTAGAGTGTCCTAGGAACTTCCACAACAAAATGCAGTACGCTGGGGGCCTTAAAACAGCAGAAATGTATTCTTTCATAGTTCTAGATGCTAGAAGTTCAAGATCAAGGTGTTGTCATGAGGACCATGCTCTCTGAGACTCTAACTAGAAACCTTGGTTGCTGACAGTCCTTGGTGTTCAGCTGTGTCACTCCCATCTCTGCGCCATCTGCACAAGGCGTTCTTCCCAGTGTCTTCCCATCGTCTTCTTGAAATGACACCTGCTCTATTGGATGAATGGCCCACTCTGTTCTAATGGGACCACATCTCCATGTAATTAATTCCATCTGCAATGACGCTATTCCCAGATAAGATCACAGTCTCAGGTCCTGAGGGTTTGAACTTCAGCATTTCTTTGGGGATGTAATTCAGCCCAGAACACTAACATGGGAACGTGCTTTGGTGTGAATGTTGTACTGTTTCCCGGAGTCTCCACAGGGGTGAGCTCCAGTCGCCCCTCTGGTGCCTTGCTCCTTAACTCTTGTTGGCCACCTTCTCTTCCCTCCCCCCTTCCCCCACCCCATCATTCCTACTCCCCTTCTGGTGTTTTCTTTGTGTCCTAAGTAAACTTTCTATCCTGGTGTCCTTGTCTCTGAGGGTCTGCCCCCAAATAATTTGTTTCTATGGGAACCCAAATAAAAGTAATGAAGAAATTTTATGGTGGGTTGACCCATTCAAAAACTCTTCTTTTGGACTTTAATTGAGCCTGTGATGATGTTTGGGGCCTTATGGGCAGCACTTGAGAATTTATTGGCGTTAAAAAGAAGCAGAACGATGTCGGATTTATTTCCATTCTGGACTGGAGAGAAAAGAAACAGGTCCTGTTGGTACATGGGAGGTGTCTTGCTCTCTGTAAATCCTGTTGGTACCTGCTTCCCCAGTTGTAATTAGAGCCAGGAGGTTGCATGTCTCCATCAGGCACCCTGACAGATAGTTCTGAGCCCTTCATTGTATTATCTGAGATTTATTCTGTTTATAAAATGAGTCCTGTAGAGGTTCAGCTGTGGTCAATTTAAGGATCATGCCTTCCTGTGAATTAGCCTCAGAATTTGTTATCCTCTTAGTCTACCTACAGATTTCCTAAACATGTAATTTACAAAAAAAAGAAAATTCTTTGTTGCAAGCCCTCCATCCATTTAATTTTGCGCTTAATAAATACAATGCAAGGAGCTGTTATTTCACAGCAAGAAAGCAGAAAACAAATTCTTATTCCTTAAAAATACGAGCAAGAACAAGAATAACAGGAATAAGGATCACTCCATCAGAGACTGGCCATGGTGTGAATCCAGGTGGGGAAGGGGGTGGTGGGTTGGGGGTGTAGGTGGTGATTTCCACAGCTCAGTCTATGTCTCCTGGGCCTGTCAGAGAATTACCCAGGAGTCCTCCTGAATGAACGGCCGTAAACCCCTTTCGCATTTGATGAATCGTTTGTGACAACCTTGAAACCAAGATCTAGAGGAGTGAAGAAATATGTAGTCAACCCTTTGACCCCGCGTGACGGTTCTTTCTGCTTCGTTGAGCAGCAGAATCCTTGAGACCCTGCCCCCTGTTTTCTTAGCCAGCTCTCCTACCACAGATGGAGCCCTGCGCCTGAGGGTCGCGTCTGGCTGGGCAGGACACCTGAGGTCACGGCTGTCCCCCGTTTTCCCCGGTGGCAGGCTGAGTGTTGGAGTGAGGGGAGGGACCTGCTCAGAAGGCTCAGTTTCTGGTGAGATGTGCTGTTTCCCTGCTGCCCCCGGGGCTTACAGCTCGTGCACTTCCATCATCTGTAGTATCCGGTGTCGTGTTCCTGTGTGGCTCATTTATACATGTATCGTCAACTCCAAGCGGAAACTCTTCCTCCTAGGTTTACTAAAGGGATGAGTCGCTTAGAAATTTCCTAAGCGGAGCTACATGACAGAGGCTAAAACCCCAAGGGACAAGCTTAAAGCAGAACATACACATTAAAGATGTGACTGACCAGCCAGGAAAACAAGCCCCGTAATCAGATGCTAAGGACTCTGAGTATGCAGTAAGGAAATATGCAGAGTCCCTCAAGAGCCATTGCTTTGCCCCGGTCTCTGTTACCAGAGATGTGCTTATGAGCTGATTCTGTTTCCTTCAGCTGGGCAGATGATAGCATCCTCTGAACAAGCAATCTGGGAGTAATGAAGACGGGAGAAAAGGAAACTAGGGTGAACAGGTCTCAGCAAATGTGTTTTCACCCAGTAGTAAGCGATGCTTTGTATCAAGTAGAGCTCAATTCCTAGTGAAGGTTATTTTCACAAAAGCATCTGTTTTACCCCCTGAGGCGTGTGTGTGTTTAATTGACTGTTATCCTCACAGCAAACAATTCCATAGCCAACACAGCATCAGGCTTGGGATGGCTGTCATGTCTCCAGCGTGCTCTTCTTGTGGGATGCTAATAGTGTTACCCGCGGAGCATCACTAAGTGGTCTAAGTTAGAGCCATCCTGGGCCTGGAAGAGTGCTCTTGTGTACTGGCTGCAGACCAAGCAGAGAGGTTTATTTTTTCCTGGGTTAATAAGTAAAGCAGGTGGCTAGCATTTTGCCTTGAGGATTAGAAGGGGAAAGCCTCTATAAAGATGCTGTTGCTGCTGCTAAGTCGCTTCAGTCATGTCCGACTCTGTGCGACCCCATAGATGGCAGCCCATCAGACTCTGCCGTCCCTGGGATTCTCCAGGCAAGAACACTGGAGTAGGTTGCCATTTCCTTCTCCAATGCATGAAAGTGAAAAGTGAAAGGGAAGTCGCTCAACTTCCCTTTCGTGTCCAACTCTTTGTGACCCCATGGACTGCAGCCCACCAGACTCCTCCGCCCATGGGATTTTCCAGGTGAGAGTACTGGAGTGGGGTGCCATCGCCTTCTCCGTCTGTAAAGATGATAGTGAAAGAAAATACTATATGTCACTAACACAGAAAACAAGGATCACTTCAAGTGGTGTACAGAAATCCTGAAAGAATTCAACTGCCACTGTGGGTAGAGCTCCCATTTTGCCTAACGCCGCATGGACTCACAGGTATACTTCAGCACAATGCTGTTAAAGAGCCGTGCCCACATTTCAGAGACGAGAAAATAGATGTGAAATACGTTTCAGGTCACAGACACGTGAGAGTCAAAACAAAGATTCAAAACGAGACTCTGCAGATCTGAAGTCTTTGCAGGACACTGCCATGCACTGCCTTAGTATGGAAAAGAGCAGGACAGAGCCTTATGTGATGCGTTAGCAAGCTTGCAGAGTGGAAGAGGATTCCAAACCAGAAAATTATCACAGTAGAAGTGCAGGCTTGTTACCAGGTTCCGAATGAGAAGCAACCTGGATGGTATTCCAATCCACTGAATGTTCTTATGCTTGTAAAGGAACAACTCTCTTGTTATCCTTTAGGAATGCTTACACTGAAAGCATCCCTTTCAGGTCCGTCCCAGACACCGGGAACCCAAGGCTGCTGTTTGCAGAGCAGACGCATCCTGGGCCAGCAGGCACTGATGCGGATGGTCGTCAGCAAGGGCTCGTTCCTCTACAGACGCTCGATGAACAAACGTTGCTGTCCTCAAGAAGCTTTCACTTTAGGCCAAACAGCTGTAAACCTGTGCCAACAGAGCAGCGTCTGCGTTTTCACGGGAGCCCCTGCAGTTTCTCACGTGGTGAGATCAGAAGGGTGCAGGTTTATAAGGGACATGCGGCTGCTCTTCTCATGTCCTGGACAGCGCGTCACCTGAGGTGGATGTGACACGACCCTCAGAAAGACTTTGTGAAAGGCTTCAGCGTTTAAACAAGTGAAAATCACACCTGTGGTCTCACTGGGGAGACCGTACTTTGAAAACATCATCCTTGATTAGATAGAGGGTCATTGCAGATGTAATCAGTAAGAGGCAGGCATGCTGGAGGATGGACCCTAATCCAATGTGACTGATGTCCTTATCGGAAGAGAATCTGTGGGCACTGGGCACAGACATGCACACAGGGAGACTGCAGTGTGAAGATGAAGGCAGAAATCATGAAAGGCGTTCTGTTTCTGGACATAAATTAGAGGCTCAGACTGTAAAGAATTTGCCAGCAATGCAGGAGACCCAGGTTCGATCCCTGGGTTGGGAAGCTCCTCTGGAGAAGGGAATGGCAACCCACTCCAGTGTTCTTATCTACAGAATGCCATGGAAAGAGGAGCCTGGCAGGCTATAGTCCTTGGGGACCCAGAGAATCAGACACAACTAAGTCAGTAACACCACTTTTTCTTCTTTCTTTTCTGGGCATCAGTTGCTTACTAGCTAAGTCAGGAAGAAATATGCTCCTCCCACTGCCTGACCAAGATATTATAAATCTTCCTCCCTGTCCTCAACCTGGCAGTTAGCAGACCCTACTGGGTCACGATCGGTCAGTGTGTGAGCAGCAGAAAACAGAAATTGTCTGTAATCTAGCGAGAAGGAGCCGGTCCAAGTCTGAATTTACCCCAGGGGATCTTCAGAAAGGGCGGAATGAAGGCAAAGGTATGCAAATAGAACCAGGCAGGGGGAAAGATTAAACGCTGTTATTTGACTGCATAAAACTCTTCATGTTTAATAAATGCTCACAGATCTGGGAAGGAAAGTTTGAGAGAAAACAGTTATAAATAGTATTCCATCTGAGCAGCATATGCCCAGAGGCCAGCACTGGGTCTCTGTATTTATACCGGAACAAGAGCCCTTACTTTGATTTCTGGTCTAGTGCCTTGGTTTTTCTAGACTCGAACTGCTGACTTATTCTGTTGCACCGGTCTAGTGTCCCTTTCTGGTATTAGCATCTTGAGAGTTTCTTTTGGGAGCCATTCCAGCCTCCAGTGATAATCTAGGTACCTTGGGTGAAACTCCAAATCCAGGAGAGACATGTGACTCAAAGCTGATCACTTGGCATGTTCCACAACTCATCAGTTTCCTAACTTTGATCGGTCTGAGATGAGACACAATGGTCCAAAGAGACCCAATTGTGATATTGTTTTTAAAAATTATTTTTTAATTGAAGGATAATTGCTTTACAGAACTGTGCTGGTTTCTGCCGAATATCAAGGTGAATCAGCCGTAAGCATACTTTTTTTTTAACCTAGAATATTGAGAAAGAGAAGCTCTCTTCGTGTCGGAGTTGATTTCTAAGTGGTGGGATGAGACCTGGAGTGGTGGGGCTTTGCCACCATGAGAAGGGCCATATGATACAGGAAAGCAGAGAGCAGCAGTGGGGAGAAACTGGGTCCTGATGGTGCAGGAAGGGGGACCCCTTCCAGGGTCCGAGAGTGGACTCTTGTCTGACACTCAGAAAGTAATTGTCCAAGGAGACAAGTGTGATGACAAAGCAAGAGAATTTACCGGGAAAGGGCGCCCGGGTCGAGAGCGGCCGGGTGAAGGAGCCCAGGAGGACTGCTCCGCCACGTGACTCCAGGTCCCGGGTTCATGGTAATGGGCTAGTTTCCTGGTTGTCTCTTGCCTGTCATCTTGCTTGGTCCATGTTTGTTCTGACTCAGGGTCCTCCCTGCTGGCAGGTGTATCCCTCAGCCAAGATGGACTCGAGGGCAGAGGATTCTGGGAGATTGACAAGACATTTTATGAGCTGGCATCTTCTCCCTGCTTTTGGTCCCTCCCGGATTCTCCCAGTTAGCTTTCGGGAGCAGCACCATGTTCCTTGTCCAGGCCTCCTGTTGTGAGACAACTCATGCAGGTGGTCCTCATCATGCCTATCGAGGCAGGTGGTTTTGGTCAAAGGTTCCCTGACACTGATGCCTGTCATGCCTGAAGTTAGCTTATCTCTGGACTTTTTAGGTCCTACTCTAGCAGATAATCTTTTATTGCTCAATCTTTTATTGCTCACCCTCACTGTGGGTGAGGCCATGTTCAACACTGGAATCCTGATGGATATACATCCCACACCTTTTCTAGAGACTAGAGTTGTCCCTGAACCTCAACCAGCCTGCCTCAGGTCCTAGCATCAAACCTCTGTGGTTCTGCGGACCTCCCTAAATCTTCTACTCTGGTCCTTTAGATAAGTGGTCTCAACTGAGGGTGATTGTGCTCTTGAGGGGACCTCTGGCAATATCTGGAGACATTTTTGTTTGTCATAAAGGGGGTTAGGTGGATACAGGCTAGGAATGTTACTAAACATATTACAATGTACAAGATAGCCCACTGCAACAAAGAATTATCCAGCCACAATGTCAACAGTGCATGTGATGTTGTGATTTATAGTAAGAAATAAATATTTGGTTTTTATTCCCATCCCAGCACAGATCTCTTGAAATTTCTTAAAAAAAAAAATTTTATTGAAGTATAGTTGATTTACAATGTTGTGTTTATTTCTTCAGTACAACAGAGTGGCTCAGTTTATATATATATATATATATATATATATATATATTCTTTCTTAAAGTTTATTTATTTATTGTTTTTGATTGTGCTGAGTCTTTGTTGTTGCAGGCGGGTTTCTCTAGTTGCCCTGAGCGGGGCCTACTCTCTGGGCGTGGTGTGCAGGCTTCTCTTTGCAGCTCTTTCTCTTGTGGAGCACGGGCTCGCGGGTGAGAGAGCTTCAGCAGTTGTGTTTCCCGGACTCTAGAGCACAGGCTCAGCAGTTGTGATGCATGGGCCTAGTTGCTCCACGAACTGCAGGGTCTTCCCGGACCAGGGGTTGAACCCATTTCTCCTGTATTGATGGGGTTCTATTCCTGGATCAGGAAGATCCCCTGGAGCAGAACCTGGCTACCCACTCCAGTGTTCTTGCCTGGAGAATCGCATGGACAGAGGAGCCTGTGGGCTGCAGTCCATGGGGTCACAGAGTCAGACACGGCTGAGCATGTACACCACACACGTCTCTGTTGCTGCAGATGGCATTGTTTCATTCTTTTAGATGGCTGAGTAATACGTGGAGTTTCTTAAATGCTGTGAATGGTAAAGTTGTCTTTTGTCATGTTAATGAGGTGACTTCTGTAAAGCCCTGAGGTAACCAAAGGGTGGAGGTGCTGGTTGTCAGGGAAACCCACCAGGATTAGAAAGCTGAAACTGTCAGCCCCACCCCTAGATTGAGTTCAGTCACCAATGGCCAATGATTAATCAATCATGCCTGCAAATGAAGCCTTCCTAACACCCAAAAGGACAGATATGGAGAGTTTCTTACTTTTTTTGTCTTGTTTATTTATTTTTAATAGAAAAATAATTGCTTTGCAATATCGTGTTGGTTTCTGCCATCCATCAACAAGAATCAGTCGTAGGTATTTGTATGTCCCTTCCCTCTTGAACCCGCCTCCCCCTCCCTGGAGGTTTCTTTTGGTAAACCTGTGGGCATGCTGCCAGAGTGCTGGCGCCAAGAGCATGGAAGCCTGGCCCCCTTCCCACAAATCTTACCCTTTGCATCTCTTCCATCTGGCCATTCCTGGTTACGTCCTTTTGTAATCAATCTGGGATCTAGTAAACTGGTCCTGAGTTCTGTGAGCCACTCTAGTAAAGTAGTAGATCGTCGGGAGGGGATTGAGGAAGTTTGAGCTGTGTAGCCAGTTGGTTAGAAGCACAGAAGACAACCTGGATTTTTGATCTACGTCAAAGGGGAAAATGGGGTGTTGGATGTCTTGAATATGGTCCAGAATGAACCGGAGCCTCTAGGATTGGTTCATGACAAGTAACATTCATCATCCCAAACAGCTATTTTTAGCACAGCAGTGCACCATTTATAAGGGCAGTGGAGAATTTGTATCAGACTCTGTATGGTCTAAAAGAACTTGAGCTTCTCCTGCCTTTCACGTCTGTGTGTGCACATGTCTGTCGCTTACAGAGATCTTCCCTTGGAGAAACAGACCATGGTCATGCCTTTGTGGCTCCATGATGTGGTGAGTGTGGACAGTGGCCGACAGGAGGCTGATTACAAGTGGAGGGGAATGAATGCAGATGGATGCTCTGGCTAGAGAATCCTTGCTTCGTGACTTTGGAGCCGCTTGCCCGTGTCTGGTAGATAACCTCTCAAGGTGTCCCTTTAACATTATCAGGCAAGCAGCATATTTCCAAGCTTAGAAATTTGATCGAAAGAATGGATTTCTGTGTGTGAACAAAGGACAAGGAAGGATTACAGGGGAGTGTGTTTGTCCCAGGTGAGTCAGACAGAATGCTTTGTGGCTGCTCTTTTGGAAAGCTGGTCATGTATTTTTGGCTTGGGAAACCTCCGTTCTGACACAATTCCCCTGGAGGACACATCGCAGGTGCTGGGAGAAGGGAAGCCCCAGCTCTGATTTCTCGTCAGATCACTGCAGGTCACACAGGTGGGCAGGAAAGGCCTTTCAGTTCTAGTCGTAATAATCTAGAATTCGTGTGGCCAAGGATTCCAGCTTTGTAAACTTAGTTTTTTAACCTCAAAGGTGTCTTTGGGGGCTTCCCAGGTGGTACTAGTGTAAAGAACCTGCCTGCCAATGCAGAAGACATAGAAGATTTGAGTTTGATCCCTGGGTCAGGAAGATCCCCTGGAGGAGGAAATGGCAACCGACTCCAGTATTCTTGCCTGGGAAATCCCATGGACAGAGGAGCCTGGCCTCTAGTCCATCAGGTTGCAAACAGGCAGACATGACTGAGGTGACTTAGAACGTCTTGGGGTCAGACTGGAGGCTGAGAAGGGGCCGGCAGTGGAGGCTGAGGTCCGGAGGCCATGGGGACTGCAGGCTCAGCGGGCAGGTCAGCATCACCGCTTCTGGGCAGCAAGTTGTGATCCAAATGGACAGCAGCCAGTGAGGCACTGGGCTTCTTAATTTGTCATCATTAAATATCCCCACTTCCAGTGAAACGAGAGAAATAGTTCAGCCTCCCCTGATTTCTGCAGAGCTGTGGGGAGGGAGGAAAATGGTCTCCCAGGCCCTTCTTTGCGGGATTCTTTGTTGTGAGTAAAACGGGGATGTGTCCTATTGCTTTGGTCATCTGCGAACTCCAAATGCTTCCAAGATTTAAAATATCTTCCCTTTTCTTTCCTTTTATCTTGTGCTAGTGTACAGAAGTCGATTAAAATGGAGTCCAGTTTTCTCTTCTTAAACCAGGAACGTGAGGAATGTGTGCAAGTCATGGAAGGCGCACACAATGACTGAAATGCATCTCAGGGACTTCTCTGTGGTCCAGTGGTTAGGACTCCGTGCTTCCACTGCAGTGGGCCTGGGTTCCATTGCCAGTTGGGAACATAGGATCCTGCAAGCTATGAGGCTGGGAAAAAAAAATATATAGTGGACTGAAACTTTTAGGTACGTGAAAGTGAAAGTGTTAGACACTCAGTCATGCCGAACTCTTTTTCCACCCCATGAACTATAGCCCTCCAGGCTCCTCTGTCCATGGGGTTTCCCAGGCAAGAATACTGGAGTGGGTTGCCATTTCCTTCTCTAGGGGATCTTCCCGACCCAGGGACTGAACCCACGTCTCCTGCAGGGTATCCTGCATTGGCAGGCAGGTTCAGCCACTTGGGGAGCCCTTAGGTACCTGGGAGATAGCAAATGTTAGTTTCATTGCCAGCATAAATTTCAAAATGACACCGTCCAGGGAGAACCAACTGTAACACAACCACATCCATAGCGCAGGGGCGTCTGTAAAACATCCACACTTTTCTTTTTGCTCCTTACAGCACCAGGCTGTGTTGAACAGAACAGCTCGCTACCCTGATGTCGGACTCTAAGGCTTGGCAGACAGAGTCCTTGTGTTCCTGAAGACACGCAGTCGACCAGCTCGACAGTCCCCAAGCCTCTGCCTCTGAAATCACAACAATTGTATATATGCCCAAAGAAAGAAAAATAAGATTTTATTTGTTGTTCAAAAGAACAGTATGCTGGTAAAAAACTCTCGCTGAAGTGTTTAGTCGCTAAGTTGTGTCCGAGTCTTTATGACCCTGTGGACTGTGTAGCCTGCCAGGCTCCTTTGTCCGTGGGATTTTCCAGGCAAGATTACTGGAGTGAGTTGCTGTGTCCATCTCCAAGGTATCTTTCTGACCCAGAGATCAAACCCACATCTCCTGTTTACTTCTGAGCCACCGGGGAAGCCCAACTAAAGCATTATACATGGTGTTTTCGTTGACCATGTTTAATTCTGCAGGGAAACTCTACGGTTGCATGTGAATGCTTGTCCCTGCTCCAATTGTTTTCCTTTAACCATCCTGCTTAGTATCAACTTGTTTATTTCCACAGATGAAAGAGGGAAGAGGGAAGAGAATGTCTTCCTGAGCAGTCTGATCAGTTTTTAAAAACTGATAACCGTTATATGTGTAATAGGTCTGAACAACAACAGCCTAATAATGTATGCATCACATTTAAAAATCCCCTACAAAGAGCAGTATACATGTCAGCCCTAGGTTTTTTGTCATTTCATTAAATGTTTATATCCTGGAGTGAATCCATTTTAGTACATGTAACATCACCTTGGTTTTCTTTTTTTTTCCCTGATTTTTTTTTTTTTAAATCTGATCCTAATTGCTTTACCATATTGAGTTGTTTTCTGCCATCCGTCAACATGAACCAGCCATGGGTATACATAAGTCCTCTCCCTCCTGAAACTCCTCCCATCTCCTCTCCCATCCCACCCCTCCAGGTTGTCACAGAGCACTGGGTTGAGTCCCCTTTGTCACACAGCCAATTCCCACTTGCTATCTGTTTTACATAGGGTAATGATACAGCCACATTGGGCTTCCCCGGAGGCTCAGCAGTAAAGAATCTACCTGCAGTGCAGGAGCTGCAGGAAACACAGGTTTGATCCCTGGTCAGGAAGATCCCCTGGAGGAGTTCACGGCAACCCACTCCAGTATTCTTGCCTGGAGAATCCCATGGACAGAGGAGCCTGGCGGGCTACAGTCGGTAGGATCGCAAAGAGTCGGGCACGACTGAAGTGACTTGGCACACACAGCCGCTACGGAGCACAGTATGGAGATTCCTTAAAAATCTAGAGATAGAACTGCCTAGCGATCCCACTATTTAGCACATACCCTGAGAAAACCATGACTGAAAGAGACACATGTAGCCCAGTGTTCATTGCAGCCCTTGTTACTACCTTAGTTTTTAAAATAATCTCATGCTGTTACATATCATGGAACTATCATAACTTATTTAATCAGACTCAAAACAGCGAGCATCTAGGTTACTTCCACACTTTACCCACTGCAAACAACTCTGTAAGGCATGTTTGTAGGTTAATTTACAGCCTGCAAGCTACCTATAAATATAATATTTGAATTTCCCCAAGTCCCACGAAATTCTCCTGGGTTTGTAACACAGATTCCAAGGTAAGTGAGGAGAAACTGGGAAGGTAGACTGGCGAGGGTAGGGGGTTAGCTTCTCCTCCATCCCTGCCATCGCAAGCACCACCCCTCAGGGTTATTCTTCTTTCAGGTCTCACTGTTAGCTATTTCCCTTAATACAGCATACTGGTTCAGCCCCCTGCCTGCTGCCAGAAGCACTTCTCTGCGCTGAGCACCTAACAAATTTCAACTCACTTTTTAAAATCGAGTTGGCCAGAAAGTTCATTCGGATGTTTTCTGACCACTGTTACAGCTGAGGGTCTCGGGTCCCAGGTCCCAGCCTGTCTCAGAATCAGCTCCTTCTTCACAGTGCCCTCTACTTTACATATTTTATCACAATTATGTGTGTGCCTGGCTGTCTCCCCACTTGGACTCTGAGCTCCTGGCAGGTTGGGACTGGGACTGACTTGTGTTCCCTTCTTTAATGCTAAGCAGACTGTCTCAGACATATAGTGCCTCAACTAATGTTTGCTAAATGGCTTGTGGGGTGGGGGGAATTCTAAGTCAATCTGGTTGTATTTAAAAGAGAAAACCATTAGGGTCTGAAGTCAAGTGTTAGTCTTAGGTCTTTAGGAGTTGGTGTGGAGCTTCTTTAGTAGAAAAAGCCTGGGAGAGAGAGTGAGATGAGCTTTCCATCCTGTCTTCCATGTAGGTTTTGATATTTTATTTTCTCTGACAGTCTTCAGCTCCTTGGTGCTTCGACTTTGGAAGTTTCGTTAACTGGAAATTTTCAGATTTTGAGGAGACATAATAAAATTAACAGAAAACACAACACTGACACCAAAGTAAAAAAAAAAAAAAAAAAGATCCCAGGCAGAAAAAAAGGAGCTACCAAAAACAGGCTTAAGAGACCTAAAATATTTGGTGTAACGAGGTTTGATAAGGAACATGTATCTATATGAGACCACCCAGGGGGAAAACCTTGTTTCAAGGATGCTGAATTACCATTAACTCTATGAGAGCAGGAATAAATGATTTCTGCTGTCAAAGTGTGTGTCAAAGAAGCTTTTTCTTTCTTTTTTTTTTTTAGTTTTTAGCATAATTATCCTCTAAACTTCCAACAGTCTGAAATAATATTCTGAAATTATTTTTTTTTTTACAACCGTGGATTACAGGAAAATAAACCCTCAATTTAAAAAAGTTAACTTAAAATAGAATGTTTGATTTTTCAAAAAATAATTCCACCATACAAAAAGTTAAGCTTGAATTAAATAACTTTTCTAGTACTTAAATAGAAATTTCTCCCAAACAGAAGTATTTTAAAGTACAAATTTGTAGTTGTTGCTACAGTGACAAGCAAGGACTTGTAAACCAGGATATTAATGAGTGTCTCGATGTTTTAGATTAATAATCAGAATGGAAATATTCTATCCCATTTAGCATGGGCCCAGTACTCTCTTGAAATCCCTTTTAAGCTTATTCAAAGCCCCTTTGTAAAGATAATTATCATGCTGTTATTGCTTTTGATATTTTGCACATGATACAAAATTTCAAAAGTACAAAAGAATAGACTGTGAAAATGAAGTTTTATTATTTCCCTGTTTTTAAGGAACTTATCTTCTTTCCTTGAACACCAGTATAGAACATATCGTTAATGCTTTTACTGCATAATCCTGTACTTACTCCTATTTCACAAATGGCAGCTTACTCTATACACACTGTCCTGCTTTTACTTTTGGGCACTAGAGATTGTAATTCTCTTCCAAATACCTCATATAGAGCTGCATATTTTTACAAATACGTTAGATTCTACTCATTGGTTATGCCATAATTTATCTTAGTCTACTGTGGATGATGGACTTTTGGATTGTTTGCAATCTTTTGCTTGTAGCAAATGGAATATAAATTCATTATTTGGCATTAGTGGGAGTAGGATGTAAATAGTGAGTCAAGGAACATGTAATTTTAAATTTTGATAGATAAAGCCAAACCACTTCCCATGAAGGAGACACCAGATCAATATTACTCCTAGCCATAAATAAGGCTGCCTACTGCTTGTGTACTTATCACTCAGTACAAACTTTAAAGTTAAAGTTACAAACTTTAATCTTAGCAAAACTGAGCTGTAAAACTGTATCTCAAATACACTTTTAATTTGCATTTTTTAATGTAATGAGATCAAGAATTTTCAGCCAAACAGAGCCACTTATTTTTCTTTTTCATATTATTTATTAGCCATTTAAAACCTTACAACTTTATTGAAATATAGTTTGAGTTAGTTGGTAGTGCTGTTTAAGTCTTCTGTATCCTTGCTGATTTTTTATAAAGTAGCTCTATCAGTTATTCAATCTTGGTTATTGAAATCTCCAACAATTTCTGTTGAATTGGCCATTTATTCCTCTCTTCTTTTACTGCCTTCTTTTTTGTTAAGAAAAATATTTTCGAAGTACTGTTTTAATTCCTTTGTTGATTTGCTAAACATTTTTTAAAAAGTGATTCCCTCAATGGTTTCTCTAGGAGTATAAAATGTATCTTAATTTATCACAATCTCCTATAGATTAAGACTAACTCAATTTTCATAAAACACAGAAACTTTGCTCCAATGTAGCTCTGTTCCTTTCCTCTTCTTTATCTCATTATTCTAATACTGCTGCTACTGCTGCTAAGTCGCTTCAGTCGTGTCCAACTCTGTGTGACCCCATCCCTGGGATTCTCCAGGCCAGAACACTGGAGTGGAGAATGCATGAAAGTGAAAAGTCAAAGTGAAGTCACTCAGTCATGTCTGACTCTCTGTGACCCCATGGACTGCAGCCTACCAGGCTCCTCTGTCCATGTGATTTTCCAGGCAAGAGTACTGGAGTGGGGTGCCATTGCCTTCTCCAATTATTGTTATACTATAATTGTTATATCATTATATGTTACATTTCTGATTAGAAATCTGACAACACAGTGTTAATAATTATTACTTTATACAATCTGTGTGTAAGAAGTTAAGGGAAGGGGACTTCCTTGGCAATTCAGTGGTTAAAACTTTGAGCTTCCAATGCAGGGGACGTGGGTTTGATCCCTGAGCTGGGAACTAAGATCCTGCATGCTGCGGGAATATACTTTTAAAGTGTTTACTGTTTACCTACATATTTACCCTTCTGGCTCTTCATTTCCTCTCATATATTTGAGTTATCATCTTGTGTCAATACACTTTAGGCTGAAGGATTTCCTTTTAGCCCTTTAAAGGCTCTTTTCCTCTACGTCCAAGAACTCCAAACGATGAATGAGTTCTTCAGGAACCTTTCGCCGGGGATAAATAGAGAGACTGGGCCAGGAAGACAGGCCAGCCCTTAGCCTGGAAGTCAAGGCCATCCCCTGTTTAAGGGGAGCTTGATTATGACCAGATGGGAGTGTCTTTAACTTGAATGCAAAGTAGGAACCTGACTGAGGCAAGAGATGGATGCCCCTCTTCCTTGCCAGGGTAAAGTGACTGGAGAGTCATCCCCTGTAGACTGAAACTCCAAAGTATCGATAGCAGGACAATTGAGAGAGGAGGCTGGCCCTTGCCCAGATAGATGATAAGACACCATTTTCAAAATCAGGACACTTCCCTGACCACACATGCACAAAAAGTCTCCATGGTGGTCAAAGTGGAGTGATGCTAACTGATGCTCACTACCCATAAGCCTCTTCGGTGGAATTCATCTTGACTCACAAGGGAGGACCCTGAGATAAACCAAATATGGACTGTGAACCAGGCAAATCAAAATGATTGGCCAAAGGAAACCTGGGCGAAATGCCCCATAGAAGTCATTTAAATTGCCACGAGGGTGAGACTAGGTCTAGAGTCTGCCCATGTGTTTATCCACCTGTTTTGTACTCTTTTGGCTTACTACTTTCCATTTTTGTGGAAATTCATTTTCTGCCAAGAAAAGGGCCAGGGCCCTTGTTACTGCCCACTGGTCTAATGGCTAGGATTTGCTTCTCTCGCTGCCAAGACCTGGCTTCATCTCTGG
The DNA here is from genome assembly GCF_963930625.1 of Muntiacus reevesi. Classification (NCBI taxonomy): domain Eukaryota; kingdom Metazoa; phylum Chordata; class Mammalia; order Artiodactyla; family Cervidae; genus Muntiacus; species Muntiacus reevesi. The sequence continues at coordinate 80,191,186 of NC_089258.1, read as the reverse complement.
CTGGGAACCGAAGCCCTGCTTCAAGTCGCTGCAGGCTGAGGTCACCAGAGATCATGACCAAAAACCTGCATCCTAGGCTTGGGGATGCTAAATTCAATGTGACTTGAGTCGTGCTGCAATGGGATATTCTTACTTGTATAACTTGTTTCAAGAAAACAAATGATTCCCTGTGACTGATGATGATTTTGCCCTATTAGATAAATAGGAGCAGACAGCCCATGGTTTAATGGCTCATTTGTACTGTAGGTTGGAATCTCAAACACATGACTAAATTTTATAAGAATGTTATCAAAGTATTTGATCCAAACATGTAAGGAACCAAAACTGTGTATTTCAAAAAGCCTGCTTTATAAAATTTGTCTAGCTGAAGGTTTGAACTAAATCATGTATTAACCAAAAAGAGCACATTCAACAAAGAAAAATGAAAACAAAATTTAACAGTGTGCTGCTTCATTTCTGCATTGTTTACAATAAACAAAACTACGAATGAAAAGAGAGGACAATTGTCTTGACAAGACACAGGGTTGATTTTCCTATATGGCTTTCCTCTTTAAAAGAAGCATTCAAATTCTGCCTGCACTAATGGGTGGCATAATCCCTGAATGCCTTGCTTGGTAAGCACGCTCTCTGAGTGCTGACTCTATTATTAATCATCTTAAATATCATCATTACTGTTACCAAGGCCCACAAAGGGTTTGTTTTTCAGTTTCAGGAGTTCTATTTTAAATCTTTTGCTCTACATTTTTCTTGGTGACACTTTCTTATTTCTTTGAAATTTATATTCCTCTCTTTTATTTTCTGAGAAATGTCATAAAGTATTTTATATCTGCTAACTTTTCCATGATGTTGGAAAGCTGTAAAGATTTTTGATGCTGAAATGAATCCCTTCTTAATCATTTTAGACATTTCTGTAATAACATGTATACATAATTTCTCACTCTTCTGACTCATGTTACTTTAGAAATACTCCTTTAAGATTCGTGGGTGTTAGTCTCATTTTGTGGTAGGAGAAAAGCATACAGAGGAGTACAGCTATTTTAAGAGATGGGAGGATTTTGTGTATGTGTGTGTGTGGGGTGAGCTTAATGGAGGATTTTCATGCATTCAGCTTTGTGAGGAGACAGGCCTACCAAAAATGATGGATCATGGGCTGACAACTTTTACTACTTGTGAAAGCAGCTTCAGGAGCCCTGGGGTTGGATGGATATTTGTTGAGGGCAGGATATATTCTCTTTTCCTAGGGACGCTGTCGAATTTTGCACTAAGAGTTCCCCAGAGTCTTGGTGCCCAGATCAGTGCACCCCATGGCTCCACCAAATATACGTCATCAAACAAAGATATATTGAGCAAGGGAATGAGGTAGGGTGTACATGATGTATTACTTCAAAGGGCTTAGTAGACATTCTTTTATAGACTGTTCATTTTTTGATAAGGCAGGTATAGCTAAAATGGTGTTGGTTGTCTTTCTCTCTGAGAAAATGCTAGACTACGAATGACTTTTCCAGAACTTGAAAAAATATTTTTTTCAATTTACAATGTTGTACTCCTTTCTCTGTACAGCAAAATGACTCAGTTATACACATACATATACATTCTTTTTCATATTCTTTTCAATCAAAGTTTATCATCAGTTCAGTTCAGTCACTCGTTCATCTTTGACTCTTTGCGACCCCATGGACTGCAGCATGTCAGGCTTCCCTGACCATCACCAAATCCTGGAGCTTAATCAAACTTATGCCCATCGAGTCGGTGATGCCATCCAACAACCTCAACCTTCATCGTCCCCTTTTCCTCCTGCCTTCAATCTTTTCCAGCATCAGGGTCTTTTCCAATGAGTCAACTCTTCGCATGAGGTGGCCAAAGTATTGGAGTTTCAGCTTCAGCATCAGTTCTTCCAATGAACACGCAGAACTTGTCTCCTTCAGGATGGACTGGCAGGACCTCCTTGTAGTCCAAGGGACTCTCAAGAGTCTCCTCTGGCACCATAGTTAAAAAGCATCAATTCTTCAGCGCTCGGCTTTTTTTATGGTCCACCTCTCACATCCACACATGACCACTGGAAAAAAAAAACTTTGACTAGACGGACATTTGTTGGCAAAGTAATGTCTCTGCTTTTTAACATGCTGTCTAAGTTGGTCATAACTTTTCTTCCAAGGAGCAAACATCTTTTAATTTCATGGTTTCAATCACCATCTGCAGTGATTTTGCAAAATAAAGTTTCTCATTGTTTCCATTGTTTCCCCATCTGTTTCCTGTGAAGTGATGGGACTGGATGATCTTAGGTTTCTGAATGTTGAATTTTAAGCCAAATTTTTCACTCTTTTCTTTCACTTTCATCAAGAGGCTCTTTAGTTCTTCTTCACTTTGCCATAAGGGTGATGTCATCTGCATATCTGAGGTTATTGATATTTCTCCCAGCAATCTTGATTCCAGCTTGTTCTTCTTCCAGCTCAGCGTTTCTCATGATGTACTCTGCACATAAGTTAAACAAGTAGGGTGACAATATACAGCATTGGCGTACTCCTTCCCTGATTTGTAACCAATTTGTTGTTCCATGTCCAGTTCTAACTGTTGTTTCATGACCTGTATACAGATTTCTCAGGAGGCAGGTAAGGTGATCTGGTATTCCCATCTCTTGAAGAATTTTCCACAGTTTGTTGTGACCCACACAGTCAAAGACTTTGGCCTAGTCAATAAAGCAGAAGTATATGTTTTTCTGGAAGTCTCTTGATGTTTTGATGATCCAGCAGATGTTGGAAATTTGATCTCTGGTTCCTCTGCCTTTTCTACATCCAGCTTGAACGTCTGGAAGTCCATGATTCACGTATTGCTGAAGCCTGGTTTGGAGAATTTTGAGCATTACTTTGCTAGCGTGTGAGATGAGTGCAATTGGGTGGTAGTTTGAACATTCTTTGGCATTGCCTTTCTTTGAGATAGGAATGAAAACTGACCTTTTTCATTATTCCCCTACAAGATGGCAGAGTAGAAGGATGTGAGCTCATCCTCTGTGAGAACTCCAAAATTACAACTCACTGCCGAACAACCGTTGACAGAAGAATGTTGGATGCCACCAAAAAGATAGCCCATGTCCAAGGGCAAAGGAGAAGCCCCAGCAAGATGGTAGGAGGGGCAAGATTGCATTTAGAATCAAACCCCATCCCTGCCAAGATGCTCAGAGGGCTCAAGCACAACCTTGTGCACACCAGGAAGCCCCATGGAGACTGAGCCGGACCGGCCTTTGGGTGTCTGAGCGTCTGCTGCAGAGACATGAGTCAGCAGTGATCTGCCACAGGAGCAGGGGCTCTGGGTGCAGCAGGCCTGGGTATGGCATAAGCCCTCTTGAGGAGGTCACCATTAACCCTACCATAGAACTTACACAGGACTGGGGAAACAGACTCTGGAAGGTACAAACAGAACCTCGTGCACACCAGGACCCAGGAGAAGGGGGCAGTGACCCCACAGAGACTGACCCAGACTTGCCTGTGTGTCCAGGAGTCTCTGGCGGAGGCGCGGGCCGGTGGTGGCCTGCTGCAGGGTTGGGGACACTGACTGTAGCAGTGTGGGCATGGGACCTTCTGAAGGAGGTCACCATTATCTTCATTACCTCCACCATAGTTTGGCCTCAGGTCAAACAACAAGGAGGGAACACAGCTCCGCCCACCAACAGAAAATTTGATTAAAGGTTTACTGAGCATGGCCCTGCCCATCAGAACAAGACCCACTTTCTCCCACAGTCAGTCTCTCCCATCAGGAAGCTTCCATAAGCCTCCTATCCTTATCCATCAGAGGGCAGACAGAATGAAAACAACAATCACAGAAAACTAATCAAACTGATCACATGGACCACAGCCTTGTCTAATTCAACAAAACCAAGAGCCATGCACTGTAGGGCCACCCAAGATGGACAGGTCATGGTGGAGAGTTCTGACAAAATGTGGTCCACTGCAGAAGGGAATGGCAAACCACTTCAGTATTCTTACCTTGTGAACCCAATGAACAGTATGAAAAGGCAAAAAGATAGGACACTGAAAGATGAACTCCCCAGGCCAGTAGGTGCCCAATATGCTACTAGACAAGAGAGGATAAATAACTCCAGAAAGAATGAAGAGACGGAGCCAAAGCAAAAACAACACCTAGTTGTGGATGTGACTGGTGATGGGAGTAAAGTCTGATGCTATAAAGAGCAATATTGCATAGAAACCTGGAATGTTACGTCCATGAATTGGAAGTGGTCAAACAGAAGATGGCAAGAGTGAACATTGACATTTTATGAATCAGTGAACTAAAATGGACTGGAATGGGTGAATTTAACTCAGATGACCATCATATCTACTACTGTGGGCAAGAATCCCTTAGAAGAAATGAAGTAGCCATCATAGTCAACAAAAGAGTCCAAAATGCAGTACTTGGATGCAATCTCAAAAGTGACAGAATGATCTCTGTTCATTTCCAAGGCAAATCATTCAATATCACATTAATCCAAGTCTATGCCCCAACCAGTAATGCTAAAAAAGCTGAAGTTGAACAGTTCTATGAAGACCTACAAGACTTTCTAGAACTAACACCCCAAAAAGATATCCTTTTTATCATAGGGGACTGGAATGCAAGAGATACTTGGAATAACAGACAAATTTATTTTTTGCGTACAAAATGATGCAAGGTAAAGGCTAACAGAGTTTTGCCAAGAGAACGCACTGGTCATAGCAAATACCCTCTTCCAACAACACAAGAGAAGACTCTACACATGGACATCACAAGATGGTCAGTACCAAAATCAGATTGATTATCTCATTTGCAGCCAAAGATGGAGAAGCTCTATACAGTTAGCAAAAACAAGACCGGGAGTGGACTCTGGCTCAGATCATGAACTTATTGCCAAATTCAGACTTAAGTTGAAGAAAGTAGGGAAAACCACAAGACCATTCAGGTATGACCTAAATCAAATACCTTATGATTATACAGTGGAAATGACAAACAGATTCAAGGGATTAGATCTGATAGATAGAGTGCCTGAAGAACTATGGACAGAGGTTCGTGACATTGTACAGGAAGCAGTGATCAAGACCATCCCCAAGACAAAGAAATGCAAAAAGGCAAAGTGGTTGTCTGAGGAGGCCTTACAAATAGCTGAGAAAAGAAGAGAAGTGAAAGGCAAAAGAGAAAAGGAAAGATATACCCATCTGAATGCAAGCAAGGAGAGATAAGAAGTCCTTCCTCAGCGATCAATGCAAAGAAATAGAGGAAAACAATAGAATGGGAAAGACTAGAGATCTCCTCAAGAGAATCAGAGATACCAAGGGAACATTTCATGCAAAGCTGGGCACAATAAAGGACAGAAATGGTATGGACCTAACAGAAAGAGAAGATATTAAGAAGAGGTGGCAAGAGTACACAGAAGAAGTGTACGAAAAATGTCTTCATGACCCAGATAACCATGATGATGTGCTCACTCACCTATAGCCAGACATGCTAGAATGAGAAGTCAAGTGGGCCTTAGGAAGCATCACTACAAACAAAGCTAGTGGAGGTGATGGAATTCCAGTTGAGCTTTTCCAAATCCTAAAGGTTTGTCATAGGATACTGATATAGTCCTCTGTACTATACAGCAGGACCTTGATGCTTATTCATCCTGTGTATAATAGCTTGCATCTGCTAATCTCAATCTCCCATTTCTTTCCTCCTCTCCCCCTTGGTAACTACAAGTCTCATTTAACAATTTTTATTGAGAAGACCAGTTTTAATTCCTGGGTCAGGAAGATCCCCTGGAGAGTGGAATGGCTATCCACTCCAGTATTCTTGCCTAGAGAATCCCATGGACAGAGGAGGTCTCAAAGAGCCAGACATGACTGAGCAACTAACACACACACACAAAGGCATAAAATCAGGACTGCTGGTCTGGTCTAGAGGCTAAGGGGAGACTTCACTGCCTAGGAGGGGTCTGTGGAGGAAGCGCGTGGTCAGGAGGGGAGAGTGGCTGCAGGGACCTCACGGTGGAAGTGAAATCACATGGCCCAGGACCCCACCCACCCCTGCCCTCCAAAATGCCCAAGATTGCCAAGTGGGAAATAGAAGGGGGCAGAAATCTGAGAAATGAGGCTAGAAATTAGGCGGATAAAGGATATTAAAGGTAGAAAAGAGATTGGTCTTGAGTAGAACTCCCAGGCTCTACAACTGAAGAAAATAGTTTTGATTTTTGAATCACTAGTTTGGTAGGCAAATTCAGCATGATTTTCAATAATTGAAACTGTCTCTTGAGGGAATACTAAACTCACTGTTTTGTACATTGTTGCATATGATTCAAGAAATGTCCCTAATATCCACTTGAGGGGAAAAAAGAACAATTTTGCCTTTTGGTGTGGTGTTTTATTATCCATTTCTGGAGGCAAAGCCAATTATTTGTCAAATTAAAGCCTATTATTATCAGCAATATTATTACCACTTGAAAATAATCTATCACCTTGATTGTAGGACTCTGATGTACCACTAGAAAATACAATTTTTCAGATTCAAAAAGCTTGTGATAAAAATAGATTGGTAGTTTTAAATATTAGCCTGAGAATTAGAAGTATAAACAGGGCAAATAAACTATTTGTCTTTTGTTCTTTCCTGCTGTGGCTATTAGCTAGCATTAATGTTAGAAAAGTCTGAACACATATATTCCAGGAGCCAGAGCTTGGTGATGTCATCTTGCTTTCCATAACAAAAGAAAAATTCAGGCTTCCCTGGTGGCTTGGTGGTAAAGAATCTACCTGCCAGTGCAGGAGACACAGATTCTATCGCTGGGTCAGGAAGATCACCTGGAGAAAGAAATGGCAACCAACTCCAGTATTCCTGCCTGAGAAATCCCATGGACAGAGGAGCTTGGCAGGCTCCAGTCCATGAGAGTCAGACACAGTTTAGTGACTAAACAACAGCAACATACAAAATGAATTTTTGTTGGTTGATGGGGTGAAAGTTAAGGCAAATTTTATGGGAGTGCTGAACCCATCATTTGCCCAGACAAGGTAGTTAAAGATGATTTTTGTTTTCTTTCATTTCTTATAATAATTCAATGGAAGTAGTAAAGAAACTTAAATGTGACTCATAATATTGCATCATTACATGGCAGTTTGCCCTGATGTCCTTGATAAGTTTGTTTCATCTAAGGTTAAGCAAACCTTATCCTTCCTCTCTCCTGTTAGGGAAGTTCAGACGAGATTCCTCTTCTCCACCCATTCCCCAACATCACACTTGGAAGAATGATTTCATGGACAAGGATGGGGGAAAGTGAAATGTGCCATTTTCAGGAAGCCATTCCTGGTTGCAAGGCTCTCAGTTTAACCTGGATGGAAGATAAACCAAGTGCTGCATAAAAGTCCCTGACTTTCCCCTGTGGTGGACTATGTCCCAGTGGATTGGTCCTCACCCTTTAGAGACTTTTGTGTATTTTCGGGCCAGTGTTTTCATGTGTCCCCTTTGTGGGTCACAAATCTCCTCCAGGAGACCTTGGGGGCACTGGCTGAATGTGATGTCTGACAACAGGCCCATGGGTGTGGCTGGGCTCATTTGAGGTGGAATCTCACTCTTGCATTCACCACTGCCCTCACCCACCTTCCTTTCTAATCCCAACGTTTAGTAAACAAGAAACCACGTTTTCTGTTTTCACATCTTGTGTATGGATGCTGGGATTTGTTACAGCCCACACAATGCACTGTGTACCTACTTCATAATAAAAAAGATTATTGAGCACATAGGTGCCATGTGTTTGGACAAGATTTCACAAGCATGTTCATTTGATGCTCTCAGTAACTCCACAAGGCAATATTATTGTTCCCCTTTTACAGATAAGGAAACTTAGACAAGAGAGATGAAATAGCTTGTCGGTTATGAGGGAGGAGAACCCAGAGCTGAACCCAGACAGGCCAAACTCAGAGTCCCCGGCTCTCAACCACTTGCAATGCGGCCACACGGAGCAGACTCTCTACTACAGCAACCAACACTTACTGAGCATTTTAACTTCTGCTTAGTGGAAAAACAGAACTCACACAGTGTAAAATCTCTCAGGAACTCAGATCTGGACTTTCTGCAATAGACCCAAGGAGAAGGCAGGGCTGGCAGGATGAAGGGGAGCCTTGTCTCCAGTTTACTTTCCACGAAGTAAGAGAAGTGTAGGGCAGAGTGGTGCTGCAGAGAAGCTGATGAGAGGAGCTGCGAGATGAAACACCAAACGTTGGCTTCACTTTTCTCCCGTGCTGGGATATGGTACCCAAGCAAACAGAGAAGGAGGAGAAGGTTCTGGATCAGAGTGAATGGATCCAGATGGGGTCGTTGTGAAGAAGAGTCCGCAAAGAGGGAGGAAGGATCGAATGTCTAGGAACTGGTCTCCATTCTGCTGGCCACCAGTACAGCCTTAAGCAGTTCAAGACCTGCCCCCCACCACCTTGAATTTGGATAACGAATAAGTAAGCAGCAAGAACCTTATATCTCTACCAGACCAGCTTTTAAGGCCTCTCTAAGCCTATGAGTCTATGAATTTTAAAAGTAGACAGGACAGCCTTTGAACACATTTGTAAAAGCCAAAGACCAAACCTGATGCACAAAAGGCAGAGAGAATAAAGTATTCCTGTTGCCCCATATAGTACATTACTCCTTTTCCATATCCATGTTCAATTAAGATGAACTCAGTTTAAAAAAAATAGCATCAATCATTTATATAGTTTTTAAAAAAATAGCATCAATCATTTATAAAGGATTCAGGTGCAGCAACTTTGCCTGATAGAGGGACTGGGGGCTTGCTGCAGCTCATGAGGGAAACAAGCTGTGTTTGTCCCCGACGCTCTGCCTGTTTGCCTGCCTGAATATTTCTCTTGCTATCTGCCGATCGCTCATCTGTGATTTCAAATATCATTAAGCTTTCCACGGTAAATTAGCTTCCGATTATTCTTGGTCCGTCTGAGGCCACAGCAAGTCTGCTCAAACAGGGCTGTCAGCACCCTTTGATGGAACAACACACAAGCAAGCTGCTGAATTGACTGTGGCACTCACTGCCTTTTTTAGGAACAGAACACAAAGGTGGTCAACAATGCATATCCTTCCATGACTGTTCTTGGCTCATGCCTTAAAGGGTCATGGTAAGTGACATTTTTTGGTAGCATTGAGCATTTCTGGGCTTCATCCCTCCTGTGGTGAAGCCATCTTTTGATCTGATTACACATTAGAGCTTACACTGCTTTGTGAAAAGTAAGCCTCAAGATATGTAGGGCAACTATCCTAGTCAGTTTCTGTAATTTCCTCAAAGTAACAGCAATTTTAGGACTTTGGCAAAAAGAACTGTCAATAAATTGAAGCTTATTTCATGAGTAACTCCCCTTCATGGATCACGGCCTTGTCGCGGCAAAGAGGCTTGCAAAACGTGATAAAATCATGAGCCATGCCATGCAGTCCCCCTGCCCCCCACCAGGATGGACAAGTCATAGTGAAGAGTTCTGAGAAAACATGGGTCACTGGAGGAAGAAATGGCAACCCACTCCAACATCCTTGCCTTGATGACACTGTAAACAGTATGAAAACACAAAACGATATGACACCGGAAGATGAGCTCCCCAGGTTGGAAGGTATCCAATATGCTGCTACGGAAGAGCAGAGCAATTACTAATAGCTCCAGGAAGAATAGTGACTGAGCTAAAGCAGAAATGACACTCAGTTGTTGGTGTGTCTTGTGGTGAAAGAAAAGTCGGTTCTGTAAAGAACAATATTGCATCGGAAAGTGGAATGTTAGGTCCATGAATCAAGGTAAACTGGATGCGGTCAAGCAGGAGATGGCAAGATTGAACACCGACATCTTATGAATCAGTGAACTGAAATGGAGAGGAATGGGCATTAATTCAGATGACTGTTATATCTACTACTGTGAGCAAGAATCCCTTTGAAGAAAAGGAGCAGCCCTCATAGCCAACAAAAGAGTCTGAATTGCAGTACTTGGGTGCAGTCTCAAAGATGACAGAATGGTCTCAGTTCGTGTCCAAGCAAACCGTTCAACGTCACAGTAATCCAAGTCTATGCCCCTACCACTGAGGCCGAAGAAACTGAAGCTGACCAGTTCTATGAAGATCTACAAGACCTTCTAGAATTAACACCAAAAAAAGATATCCTTTTCTTCATAGGCGATTGGAATGCGAATGTAGGGGAGATACCCAGAATAACAGGCAAGTTTGGCCTTAGAGTACAAAATGAAGCAGGGTGAAGGCTAACAGTTTTGTCAGAGAACATGCTGGTCATAGCAAGCATCCTTTCCCAACAACCCAAGAGATGACTCTACACGTGGACATCACCAGATGGTCAATACCAAAGTCAAATTGATTATGTTCTTTGCAGCCAAAAATGGAGAGGCCTTATACAGCAAAAACAAGACCTGGAACTGACTGGCTCGGATCATTAGCTCCTTATTACAAAATCCAGGCTTAAATTGAAGAAAGTAGGGAAAACCACTAGGCCTTTCAGGTATGACCTAAATCAAATTCTTTATGACTACCCAGTGGGGGTGATAAATAGATTCAAGGGATCAGATCTGATAGACAGAGTGCCTGAAGAACTATGGACAAAAATTTGTAACATTGTACAGAAGTCAGTGACCAAAACCATCCCCAAGAAAAAAGAAATGCAAGAAAGCAAAGTGGTTGTCTGAGGAGGCTTTACATATAACTGAGGAAAGTAGAAGCAGAAAGCAAGGGAGAAAGCGAAAGATATACCCAATAGAATGCAGAGTTCCAGAGAATAGGAAGGAGAGATAAGAAGGCCTTCTTAAATGAACAGTGCAGAGAAGTAGAGGAAAACAATAGAATGGGAAAGACTAGAGATCTCTTCAAGAAAATTGAAGATAATAAGGGAAACTTTCATGCAAGGATGGGTGCAATAAAGGACAGATATATCAAGGACCTAACAGAAGCACAAGAGATTAAGAAGAGGTGGCAAGAATACACAGAAAAACTGTACAAAAAAGAGCTTAATGACCCCAATAACCACAATGGTGTGGTCACTCACCTAGAGCTAGACATCCTGGAATCTGAAGTCAAACGGGCCTTAGAAACCATTTCTATGAACAAAGGTAGTGAAGTGATGGAATTCCAGCTGAACTATTTCAGATCCTAAAAGATGATCCTGTTAAAGTGTTGTGCTCAATAGGTCAGCAAATTTGGAAAACTCAGCAGTGGTCACAGGACTGGTAAAGGTCAGTTTTCATTCCAGTCCCAAAGAAGGGCAATGTTAAAGAATGTTCAAAGTACTGTACAGTTATGCTCAGTTCACATGCTCTCACGTTTATGCTCAGAACCCTTCAAGCTAGGCTTCAGCATTACATGAACCCAGAACTTCCAGATGTACAAGTTGCATTTAGAAAAGGTAGCGTAATCAGAGATCAAATTTGCAACATTTATTGGATCATGGAGAAAGCAAGAGAGTTCCAGAAAAATATCTACTTCTGCTTCATTGACTATGCTAAAGCCTTTGAGTATGTGAATCACAACAAATTGTGGAAAATTCTAAAAGAGATGGGAGTACCAGACTACCTTATCTGTGTCCTAAGAAAGCTGTTTGTGGATCAAGAAGCAACAGTTAGAACTGGATATGGAACAATTGACTGGTTCAAAATTGGGAAAAGAGTGCATCAGGGCTGTATATTGTCACCCTGCTTATTTAACTTATATGCAGAGTACCTCGTGCAAAATGCCAGGCTGGATGAATCACAAACTGAAATCAAGATTGCTGCAAGAAATATCAGCAACCTCAGATATGCAGATGATACCACTCTAATGGCAGAAAGCAAAGAGAATCTAAGAGCCTCTTGATGAGGGTGAAAGAAGAGAGTGAAAAAGCTGTCTTAAAACTCCACATTCAAAAAACTAAGATTATGCCATCCAGTCCTATCACTTCATGGCAAATAGAATGTGAAAAAGTGTCAGCAGTGACAGATTTTCTTTTCTTGAGCTTCAAAATCACTGCAGACAGTGACTACAGTCTTGAAATTCAAAGACACTTGCTCCTGGAAAGGAAAACTATGACACACCTAGGCAATATAATAAAAAAATGGAGACATCACTTTGCAAACAAAGATTCATATAGTCAAAGCTGTGGTTTCTCTAGTAGTCATGTATGGATGTGAGAGTTGGACCACAAAGAAGGCTGAGCACTGAAGAATTGATGCTTTTGAATTGTGGTACTGGAGATGACTCCTGAGATTCTCTTGGGTTGCAATCAATCCAGTAAATCAAACCAGTAAATCCTAAAGGGAATCAGCCCTGAATATTCATTGGAAGGACTGATGCTGAAGCCCCAATACTTTGGTCACCTAATGTGAAGAGACAGCTCATTGGGAAAGGTCTTGATGCTGAGAAGGATTGAAGGTAAAAGGAGAAGGGGGCAGCAGAAGATGAGATGGCTAGATAGTATTGCTGTCTCAGTGGACATGAATTTGAGCAAACCTTGAGAGATAAGTGGATGACAGAGGAGCCTGGTGTGCTACAATCCACGGGTTGCAGAAAGTCGGGCATGACTTAACAATTGAGCAACAACGTAAGTAACAGCAAGAAAAGAGCTCTGCTGATCTCCACCACTTCACTCAGGTTCACCTCCTGGCTGGACAGTTAGGGGGCCAGGCCACAGGAGACCTGCTCCCAGCACTGTTCGCTGTTTCATGTCCTCAGCTAATCTGGGATTTTCCCATGTTGCACTGGCCTATATTTTGTATGTCATTACATTTTTATGTGTTCCAAGCAATGACTGAATATAAATATATCACTGGTAATAAGGCATATTGTCACAGGCAAGAAGAGTGAAGGAAGGAAGGAAGGATGAAAAAAGGATAAAAGAACCCCTTAGTCAATATACAATAGAAATGAACGAGCATGGCGCTGTTATAGAAGATTTATAAACCCGCTCTTATTTGCTGTCAGTGCTTTTTAAGGCTGGATTTGAACTTATAGTATAATTACATTCAGTATGAAAAGTGGAATTTGTCCTTTTGCTGCATACTGGAAAGCAAATATCATTATGTGCACGAATATGTACTTATCTATATAGAATTTGTGAAGGGTTAGGAACTGGTCTGAAATTTTGCTCTGTCGAACGATAAACAGATCCTTCCTTCTGCATAAGCTCTTGAATATTACTTTTTCTGTCTGCCCAAGAACACTGGCAGTAGTCTCAGAAAACGGATGTGTTTGCTTTGGCTTATTCGTAGTGAATAATCCATCTGTCAGCATCTTGGGTGATGAGGTACTGAAAAGATGTGGAGAAAACAGGGTGAGATCAAAAAGAGAAGGGGGTAGAAATGAGTCAGCTCTCAGGCAGCAGTAGATGTGAGAAAGCAGTCGAGACTCTGTCTTGTAAGGATCATTGTGGCTTGTAGTATTGATGCTAAAAACTCAGCCTCTGTGAGCCAGTGCTGAATTGGATCTTGGTTACAGAGTTTTGGGTGAAGTAGAGAAGAATAGTTTTATTGCTTTGCCAGGCAAAAGGGGACCTAGTGGGCCTGTACCTCAAAAACTATGTGTTCCAAGCCAGGAGGATTTGGTGCGTGGTTTTACAGCAATAGTTCAAGGGTGGAGTTGCTGTTAAGGTTCAGAGTGTCTGCAGGGCCTTTAGTTTGGCCTCAGATGGCCTCCCGATGGACTTATCTGGTCATCATTCTGTGACCTTGTCTGGAACAGAGTCCTGACACCTTCCATTTGTTGGGGTTTTCAGTTCTGCAGAAGAGCTCAAAGATCTGTACATCCCTCGAGAGGGAACCAGGACCCTGCCCCAAGGCTGCACGATTGTTTCCTGGCTGCTCTTCCCTAGCCTCTGCCTCTCCCCCTTCCCTGATCAACAAATGTTTGAACCTGCCCTTTGGGACTCTGGGAGTATTAAGGAGGCTGCAGTCTATTCCTTACAAATGAGAAATGGGGGACAAAAAGGCTTCCATGCCCAGGAACCCCGCAGGATCCTGCTCAGTTTCACTATCCCGGGTTCTGGGGTGGGTGAGAGAAAAATATGCCCATCTGAGTATTGACTACAGTTGGACTGCTTTGTGTGTATCTTCTTATTTAGTTTCATCAACAGACCATGAAAGGTAGCAAGTTTTTTTTTTCCTAATCTTATTTCGAAGAGCAGGAAATAAGCTCTGTGTGATTATGTAACTTTCCAGGAGTTGCACAATTAGGAAGGAAAATTTGAACTCAGTCCTACCTGACTTCAACTCTGTGCTCTTGTGGCAGAGGGTATTGTTTAAAGATGTCCAGAGTTCACCTCAGGAGCTCATCCGCAGTGTGACCTCGCAGCTTTCTCACTTAGAGGGGGAGCCCAGTTCCTGTCCTCTAGAATCTGGCCTAGGACTCTGATGTCACCAGTGGAGTAGGGCAGAAGTGCCCTGAAGGGCTTCCAAGGCTAGATCAGAACAGGCCCTCAAACCAGGCTGCTTCCGCTTGGTTCTCTTGGAAACCATGCAGGACCACGTGGGACTTGAGGGCACAGAAGGCTTTCAAACAGTTGCAGATCAGAGAGGGGCGGGGATGCAGAGACGAGGGAAGAGCAGCCAGAAAACAATAATGCAGCCTTGGGAGATGGTCCTGGCTGCCGCCTCAAGGAAGACACTCAGCAATCCCTCTGAGCTCTTCGGCAGGACAAAACCCCCAATGAGAAGACCCCCGAGACCAGAGTAAAGGATTGCAGGCTCTGCACCCAGCCTGATCTTGTCAGCAGCCCACCCTTGAACCGCTGCCGTAGAACTCCTCACCAGACCCTCACTGGGTTGAGGCAGTTTTTGAGGCACAAGCCCACTGTGTCCCCCTCTTCCTGACAAAGCAGTAAAGCTGTTCTTTTCTACTTTTCCCAAAACTCTGTCTCCAGGGTTTGATTTGGCTGAGTTTTCAGCATCATCTTGAGACAACGTCAGCTGCTGAGGGTCAAGTCCTGACTACCCCGAGTCACCGTGTTCAGAAGCTGTGCAGGACGCCCCTGTCAGCAGCTCTAGCCAAGCCCAGACCCCTGGCTGTGCCTGCCACGGCACACGGGGGTATATCTGAAGCCATCTCGGGTTCTGCAGACCAGCTACCCTCTGAGTACCACGGAGTGACCCCAGTCGACACCCCAGGAGCAGAGGAGCAGAGCCTGAGCAGTGAAAGTGCAGGGCAGTTTGTTCCAGAGCAGTCGGGACTGGAACACCCTTTGCCCCGAGGCAAGACACAGGAGACACAGAAGGAAAGATGGTACCTTAGTGCCTGGGGGAGATTTGATAGCTTCCTGAGGCCAGTCAGAAGCTGGTGGAAACTGATAAAAAGAGCTTTCAGGAGGCTGGGTAGGAAAGGACTTGAGCCAAGTTCAAGCTGGTGGGAAAATCTAGACTAAAAGTGAACATTGCCTCTTTCCATTAACTCCAAATCCTGTCTCCAGTCACTTCTCCTCTCTAATAATCTTCCCCCATTTCCAAACTACTCTATTACATAAAATCAGCTCAGTCATTTCCCTCTTTCATTTAAAATACTCTGCTCACTCACCCATCTCAATAGAATAGAGTCTAAAGTTCTCGCTTTGCCAGGTTAGACTCTTCAGTCTAATAAAAAAGCTAAAAGTGAGGGGTTTGGAATCAGAGAGGTCTGGGTTGGCTAAATTTATAACCAGAAAACCTTGTTATCTGTTAATATTTTTGTGTGGTCTATTTTTGGATATGTGGCATTTAATATGCCTAAGATAATGTTTTCTGGAATAAAGCGATTTTTCTATGCAAGGCATCCTTATAGAAAGATAACATGTTGACGCCTTATAAATTTTCTTGAATTTCTCAGCAAATTTCACTATTTGTCACCCTTTCCACACTTTATTTAAGGCTTAGCTGAGATCTCAAACAGTTATTTACAGAATTTGCTCAACAAAAAATTAAGTGAGAGGGTTTGGGGGGAAGGATGGAATATGAGGTTGGGGTTAGCAGATGTAAGCTTTAATATATAGGATGGATAAGCAAGATGCTACTGTGTAGCAGAGAATGATATCCAATATCCTATGATAATCCATAATGGAAAAGAATATTTTAAAAAATTATGTATATATATATATGTGTGTGTGTGTGTGTATAAAATATGTATAACTGAATCACTTTTCTGTATAGCAGTGATTAACGCAATATTGTAAATCAACTGCACTTCCATTAAAAAATAATAGTAAAAAAATTAAAAATTGCTAGAGAAAGTTTCCTGCCTGATTCAGGGTTATGTTTCTCTTCCATGTTCCTTGGAGACGTGCAGTATCCAAAGCACCAGGGAAAGTCCTCAAGGCCTGCAAATGCTGTGATATTTAAAGGTGAGGAATTTTGTCCCCCAAGTTATTATCACAGGCTTATCATTGGTAGAGATGGAAAGGACAGTGGTCAAATTTGTCAGGGCACCTCCTCAACTTTCACCATAATAGAAAAGTTCATTGGTGCCCACTGCATTTGGTAAGCGGCACTTCTCTAGAGGAAGTGATGGCTGCTTCAGTGCTGACAGACTCTGCTCAGTGGCAGTATCTCAAGGTGAAACAGCAGTGGTGAGAAAGGATCTTTCAGACATGGGGCAGAAATGCTCAGCCCTGGCGATGACTTGAGATTCACGCTCAGGTTGACACCATCCATCTTCTGCGGGGACCCCATCAGAGGATGTTCACTCAAGAGCATGTGCCTGGACCCCTGGTTTGCTGTTCACCTCACCTCTTTCTCCATCCTCCATCTTTGCAATTTTGGATTAACTTAAGTATCTGATGTTTTATTCTCAACCACACCTCAACTTGGCGTCTTCTTTTTATTGATTATAGATGACTTTGTCCCATATTCTCCTTTTCTGTGACATATGCCAAAATTTGGGAGGTCAGCATATCATGGTATTTGATCATTTGTCTTTGGACTAGAGCGCTTGGGTTTGGGCTCAGCAGTGGCTGTTGTTTTACTATCTAATTATTTACCCTCTTGAAGCATCATTTTGTAGCACTTGAAAGTGACTTTAACAACTATACTTTCACAAGGAGTTGTCATGGAAGTTAAAGATAGATACTGTGTGTAAAGTGCTAAAATAGCCTTTATTATTGTTGCTGTTGTTAAGTGCTTTTAAGTACCTCATATTGGCCCATCTTCTATGTTCAACTTGCTATTCTAACTCTGCCACACCAACCTCAAGTGCTCCCAGACTCTTTCCCCACTAATTGCCCAAGATGGGATAGTTTTTAATAATTATACCTTACTGCAAATGTAATATTTAGTGTTTTCTACTCTTGTAAGGATTTATAGAAGAGATCCTTCGTAAAAGAAAAGAATGATAGAAAATAAAAAGCCTAGGAAGATTAAAGTAGCATTAAAAAATAGTTGATTTCAGGCACACGTCTCCACGTGAGGCCCTCGCGAGGCAGAGGAGGCAGAGCGCTTTCCTCGGAGCACAGTGAATGGGCCACAGTGCCTGTCTCTTATCCCTCCACAGGTGAGAGAACTGAGGCAAGGAAATTATATACACTGCTTAATATACATGCAAGTGGAGACAAACTTCTGGAGGGCAAAGTATTCGTTCACTCCTCTGTCATTCTCTCTCGTTCAGTCCTGTATCTGGAGCATCTAATATTGGGCCAGACATACATTGAAGGAAAGTCCAGAGAAGCTGCTTTCTTATGAGAAGATCCATTGCACATATAACTAAAGCATTTCCGAGCTGAAACAGGGCTTGCAGCTAACAGAGCAGCCAGCAGAACAGCTATGGTGATGACTCCAGCAGGCTCTAGAGTCCTTGCATGCAGGAAGAAAGAGATCAAGCCCTGAGCCTTTCGAGTGGGAGCACTGACTCCAAGACCCTAGACTACCAGTGAACTAACCATGCTGCTGCTGCTGCTAATCACTTCAGTCGTGTCCGACTCTGTGTGACCCCATAGACAGCAGCCCACCAGGCTCCCCCGTCCCTGGGATTCTCCAAGCAAGAACACTGGAGTGGGTTGACATTTCCTTCTCCAATGCATGAGAGTGAAAAGTGAAAGTGAAGTTGCTCAGTCGTGTCCGACTCTTTGTGACCCCATGGACTGCAGCCCACCAGGCTCCTCCGTCCATGGGATTTTCCAGGCAAGAGCACTGGAGTGGGGTGCTGTTACAGGAGCTCACATAAAGGAAACCACTGGAACACAAGACCTGACATCACCCAACCACCGCTAGCACTCTGTGCAGCACACCTCATCTAAATGACAAACAAAAATACAAACCAAACCATCAGCAGACAGGATTACCACCTCACTCAGCCTTGCCCATCAGAGGAAAAACAAACAAACAAACAAAAACTCAGCACAACTCTCGCCCTACAGGAAGCTTACACAAACCACTGGACCAGTCTCAGGAGGGCAGAGACCAAAAGGAAGAAAGAATTCACCTTTCCCTGAAGCCTGGGAAAGGAGACCCCAAACACAATAAATTAAAAAAAAATAATGAAAAGACAGAGAAATACTGCACAAACACTAGAAACACAGAAGTCCAAGTAAATGAAGAGGAAATGGGTAAACTACCCAAAAAAGAATTCAGAATAATGATAGTAAAGATGATCAAAAACCTTGAAAACAAAATGGAGAAAATGCAAGAATCAATTAAAAAAGACCTAGAAGAGTTAAAGAATAAACATAAAACAATTACTGAAATTAAAACTACTCTAGAAGGAATCAATAGCAGAATATCTGAAGCAGAAGGATGAATCAGTGAGCTAGAAAATAAAATGGTAGAAATAACTTCGGAAGAGCAGAATAAAGATTATACTACAAGGCTACAGTCATCAAGACAGTATGGTACTGGCACAAAAACAGAAATACAGACCAATGGAACAAGATAGAAAACCTAGAAATAAACCCATGCACCTATGGGTCCCTTATTTTTGACAAAGGAGGCAAGAATATACAATGGGGCAAAGACAGCCTCTTCAATAAATGGTGCTGGGAAAACTGGATGGCTACATGTAAAAGAATGAAATTAGAACACTTCCTAATGCCATACACAAAGATAAACTCAAAGTGGATTAAAGACCTAAATGTAAGACCAGAAACTATAAAACGCTTAGAGGAAATCATAGGAAGAACATGCAATGACAGAAATCAAAGCAAGATCCTCTATGACCCACCTTCTAGATTAATGGAAAGAAAAACAAAAGGAAACAAATGGGACCTGATTAAACTGAAAAGTTTTTGCACAGCAGAGGAAACTATAAGCAAGGTGAAAAGACAACCCTAGAATGGGAGAAAATAACAGCAAGTGAAACAACTGACAAAGGATAAATTTCCAAAATATACAAGCAGCTCATGCATGTTGGTGGGGATGTAAATTGATACAGCCACTATGGAAGACGGTATGGAGATTCTTTAAAAAACTAGGAATAAAACCACCATATGATCCAGTAATCCCACTCCTAGGCATACACCCTGAGGAAACCAAAATTAAAAGAGATGAATGTATCCCATTGTTCATTGCAGCACTGTTTACAATAGCTACAACATGGAAGCACCTGGATGTCCATCGACAGATGAATGGATAAAGAAGCTCTGGTACATACGCACAATGAAATATTACTCAGCCATAAAAAGGAACACATTTGAGTCAGTTCTAACGAGGTGGATGAACCTAGAACCTATTATACAGAGTGAAGTAAGTCAGAAAGAGAAAGGTAAACACCGTATTCTAACACATATATACGGAATGAAAAATGGTACTGAAGAATTTATTTACAGGGCAACATTGGAGAAACAGACATAAAGAATAGACTTAAGGACATGGGGAGAAGGGAGGAGAGGGTGAGATGTATGGGAAGTGTAACATGGAAACTCACATGACTGTATTTAAAACAGATAGCCAACGGGAATTTGCTGTGTGTCTCAGGAAACACAAACAGGGACTCTGCATCAACCTGGTGGGATGGGGCGGGAGATGGGAGGGAGGTTCAAAAGAGGGGGGATATATGTACACCTCTGGCTGATTCATATTGAGGTTTGACATAAAACCGCAAAATTCTATAAAGCAATTATTCTTCAATAAAAAATAAATAAGAAAAGTAGTTGATTTCATAGTGCATTGAAGATAGATCGTATGGTCATTATTCTATATGTTTCCTGAGGGCAAGGATTGTACCTGTCTTGTTCATTCCAGTATCCTTAGCATCTCATTTAGTGTCTCGCAGGTAGAATGCCCTCAGGAAATACTGAGTGAAGGAATAAATTGCACATACATTGGAAGGATTGTCCCATATCAGCAGTATTGTCTAAGAAATAGCTCTGGTGATTCGATTCACACTCTTTTCCACCTCCCACCCCCCCACCCCTGTCTCTTACTCTTTCTTCTTTCTGAGACAGTTGAAGATAGTGTGAGATGTTTAAAGCCCTTCAGTTCATTTTCTGAATACTCAGGATATTATAAAAAACACAGTATTAGACTTGTGATTCTTTAAAAAAAACAACACTTTGAGTCTTTGGAATATTTCAGGGGTAATAGAAAATTCTAACTGAGCTCTGAGTCTTTGGGTGTGTGATACACCATCGTTTTCTGAACAGCAGTGGAAAAGTATGGTCTAGTTCAGGTTTGCAAATGTATTTCCCCCAGCATGGAGAATAATGTGCTGATAGATTGAAGATGCCAAAAACAGGTGGAGAACAGCAAACACAGTCCATTAGGATCATGACAACGGAAAAAGGGCCCTGTAGGAAGATTATGCAGAGAATATTTTTGCTGACTATTTTTATACTAAAATGAGAGATGCCCTCTGTCTTCCAAAGAAAGGATTCTTGTGACCTCTAATGTAAACATGCCAGTACTTGGGGCATCGTTCCCCAGGTATTTTCCCTTACCATCAAGGGAAGACTCATGATTGTAAAGTATCTTATGAAGGAAGACTATGACTCCTTCACTCTGTTTTCTGAATTTTAATTATACAGTCTCTCAAGGTGACCCTGCTTCTGTTATAATCTCAGTCTACATTCTAGAATCAGCATCTAGACCACGGGTGTTGGCCCCCTCAGTCTAACCATAGCTGTGAATATGGGGGATGTGCATTTTCCAAGCCTCAGTGACTGTCAGCCAGAGCTATCTGCTTGTATCGTGTTGTCTCTCTCCTAAGTCAGACTGTTGACCTGGGTGTCATGGTGGCTCTTTCCTTATTCGCACAGAACAGGTGTCACTGTCATCCCACTAATGTCTTCTCTTGAGCCATCACCACTGTCAAAGCCACTAAAACACTGCCAGCAGCAGGATAATGTTGGAATCTAAATCTCAGGCTTTGTGTGCTGAGTGAGCGAATAAGGCTCTGGGCAGAAACAGCAAGGTTGTTGATTGCACTTCTGTAATGCGAGCCTCGGATTGGTGCTGCTGAGAAGTACAGCTTCAAAGATGCTAAAAACTTTATCAAATGTCTCCGTGTGAGCTGAAGTCAGCCTGAACTCTTTCCTCCCTGCTTATTTTCTCATCTCTTTGGAGTATTTGGTGCAGTGGGTCTGGAAGCCCAAAGAGATATGTTTTACCAGAGATCTAGGAGATGCTGGGGCCCTAAGTACAAAGGAATCAGAAATTCTGTAGGAAAGTTGAAGCCCAAAGGCTGAAAGAGAAATGAGAAGTTCTCACAGTTGGGATGAAACAAATGCAGGATGAAACCTCCAGGGCGGTGGGATTAGACACTGGGCGTGGACCTCACTGTAGCGGGGCTGGACCTTAAGGTATAGCAGGTCTGGGGCAGGACTGTTTGAGTTCATACCCTGACTCTGTCCTTAGCTGTGTGATGTTGACCTTGTTATTAATCTCTCTTTACATCAATCTGCACATTCATGGAGAAAATAAAACAAGTAATAGATATGTATGTAATATATATGTTAGCTGCTATTTTTACAACTACTATTATAGGCTACCCACTCCAGTATTCTTTGGCTTCCCTGATGGCTCAGATGGTAAAGAATCTGCCTGCAATGCAGGAGACCCCAGTTCAGTTCTTGGGTCGGAAAGATCCCCTGAGAAGGGATAGGCTACCCATTTCAGTATTCATGAGCTTCCCCAGTGGCTCAGACGGTAAAGAATCCACCTGCAATGCGAGAGACCTGAGTTCCATCCCTGCGTTGGGAAGATCCCCTGGAGGAGGGCATGGCAACCCACTCCAGTATTCTTGCCTGGAGAATCCCATGGACAGAGGAGCCTGGCGGGCTACAGTCCATAGAGTCACACAGAGTCAGACACAACTGAGCGACTCAGCACAGCACATTATTATTATTATATTTTACCCAGGGGTAAAACCAGATGCTTGTGACTCAGTTCTAAGCCTTTGCTACTCAAATGTGACTCATCTGATATAAGAGATAGAGCTCCAGTTTAAACATTTACAACTGGCCTCCTGATTGCATTTCATGGGGCATGAAGAAGTGGGCTTCAGGTTGGATACTTCCAGCTGTTAGGATTACTTGAGACAAGAGACAGGTGGGCTCCAGTTAAGGCATTTACAGTCGGCCTCCTGTTTGCCCTCCGAAATGTCAGTAACAACAGAAACAGAGTAAATAGCCAGTGTTTCTCTGGTAAACACTTAAGGTCATAGTCGTGACAATTGTTAAGGTAAGAGTCATGGCAAGGACAAAGATGGGCAAAAGTCTGCTTGAGCAAATGATTAAGGGATCTCCGCTCCCACCTCTTTGGGACAAGGGAGACACCGCCATGCACAGAAAGTCTCCTTGTGGGTCAAAATCAAGGGATAACGCCAGGCCATAATGAGTCTTGCTCCTCCCAGAAGCCTTCGTTTCGAGATCTATCTTGGCTCAGGGGTACGTGTGCACCCAGGGGAGTGTCCCAGTGTAGGTCAGGTGTGAAAAAAGAAACCAGATAATTGGCCTGAAGGAAGACAAAGGCCCAGAAGAACTGCCCTATATAAATGACCTTACTGCCTCATTACCGCGCTCCTCCTCACTGGGGGGATGCTCACACCCTTCCTCTCTGGGTGTGCATCTCTGCCTTGCTTCTGTCTCAGCTAAGCAAACTGTTTCTCTGTGTGCTCTCCCTCTTGTTCTGTGTCTCTGATAACAAACTTTGTACCTGCATTTACAGTTTCTGCCTCTGTGATAAAAGGGATTTTTTTCCACTGGGGACAAAGATCCAGGGGAAAATAACTTCCTAGCCTCTAGCCCTTGCTGGTCTGGTGTCCAGGATTCCTGGTTCCCATTCAGGCTGCTGCTGCTGCTAAGTCGCTTTAGTCATGTCCGACTCTGTGCGACCCCATAGATGGCAGCCCACCAGGCTCTGCCGTCCCTGGGATTCTCCAGGTTGAATTCCTGGGCAGGGAATTAAGATCTCGCTTCACGCCACAGCTCACTGCTGCCCCGTGGAGTTCAGATCCACCAGCAGCCGTGCTTGGGAACTTGTTAGAAATGCAGAATCCCAGGCCCCACCCTGCCCTCTTGATTCAGAATCTGCTGTTTGTTTATTTAGCTCTGCCCTGTCATTGTTGGGGGATGCAAACTCTTAGTTACTGCATGTGGGATCTAGTTCCCTGACCAGGGATCACACCTGGGACCCTGTACTGGGAGCTTGGAGTCTTAGCCACTCTACGACCAGAGAAGTCCCAGAATCTGCTTTAACATGGTGCTCCGGCTGCTTTGGTCTAGATCACTGGACAAGCAGAGGGAAGGGCAGAAGTGTGGGTGGAGGTTAAAGGATTTAAATCCTGTCCTGACCTAATACTGATTCATCTTCCAGACTGACAGAAATTGGCAAGGGATGGTTTGCCATGGTTTCCTGCAGAGAGAGAAACAGAAAGATGATGAGTGATCCCAGAGCAAATCCTAGGGGCCCACAAGTGGCTTTCTCTTCAAGAGTCTTATGTCTCCTTAGGAATGAAATGAAAGGCTCTCATGATTGGAATCCTCCAGCAGGGACAGCCCTCCACCCCTTCTGAGTCCCACACATCCATCTGCATGTGTGTGTATGCTAAGTCGCTTCAGTCGGGTCTGACTCTGCCACCCCATGGACTGTAGCCTGGCAGGCTCCTCTGTCCATGGGATTCTCCAGGTGTTACCCCAGGTAGGAATACTGGGGTGGGTTGCCATGCCCACCCCCAGGGGATCTTCCCGACCTGGGGATAGAACCTGGGTCTCCTGCATTGCAGGCAGATTCTTTACTCACTGAGCCATCTGGGTATGCAGATCATCAGGGCCTGGGTGGAGGCCACAGCTGACTGTTCACCAATAGTCCTTGAAGAAAAAAAATCCTTTCTCTTGAAGTCTACACTGTTTTCCTCTGAGCTCACTAGAGGATTCAGGACTAGAAAAGTTCTGGTGCTATCTAGAAAACCTTTGTTGCTGCAAAATATCTCCTTGCCCAAACCAAAGAATGCTGCAACCCTTAACAAAAGAACATAGAAAGTAACCCAAATATTAAAGTTGAACTGTGACCTCTGTCTCCCTGTTTGTTCAAGGATCTCACCAGTGGGAAGATGGAAGACCAATGAGATCTGAATCTTTCTCCCCCACCCAGTGCTCTGAAGGAAGAAAGACATTGTTCAGCAAATTAAACAGGTAAACACAATTTTTAAGAAGAATGTTTAAACTGCTTAATAGAACAAATTGTTTTTTAACACCCTTAAGCAGCTGTTGGAATCATCAATTTACATACAAATAATGAATATGCTAATTGCAAATCTTTCTCTCCTAGTCATTAAAAATAGGTTTCCCTCTGGCCTTCTAGAAGACAGCTCATTGTTATTCTGGTTGTAGTTACTACATATACTTGGGTGCTCTTTTAAAAATCTTTAACCTTTTTTAAATGAGCACCCAAGTATATGTAGTAACGTGCTTTTGCTAATTGGAGTAGGCCTTTCACATTCAGAAAGTTGAGTTTATGAGATTCTAGTACTTGAAAGCAAATACAAATTTGCAAATAAAATTTAAAATCCATTGTCCTGCAACATAATTTAACCAGTGTGTGATTTTTTCACTAGACTTCCCACATTTTCCTAGCTTATCCTTGTTATGATATATCCTGTGGAAGTGAATATTAAGAACCCAGAGAATAACAATATTATTGCTTTGGGTTATAATTTTAATTATTACTGATATTCCTCTATTCTCAGAGTGCAGTTTATTTTATGTGTAACCAATTTCTTTTGGATCCTGAACCCATGGGACTTATTAATCTGTAGGGCTAATTTGCATTAATATGAATGGAAATAGTGATTATATCTGAATTATTCATCATTTATGAATACTAATCTGAATACAATTGCTTCCTTGAAAACATCAGACAAAGCGTTTCTTTTATTTGTTTTCTGTATGGGGAAGTACCTATACTTTATAATAATTAAAAGTAAACCTAAGAAAACTCAAGAAAACAGAGGTTAACAGTCACCTATGGTAAGATAGTGTTGAGAAGAAAGATGTTTCTTGTACCTTCAAAGCTTTTTCAACCGATCTAATAATCATATTGACAGAAGAAAAACAGGAGAAAGACAAGCTTAATTTTGTATATACCCAAGCCCACATACGTGAGGCTCAAAGACAGAAAGGTAAAATAAGATATATATGCCATCCTGAGCTAAGGGATGTGACGGGGGGGTCATAATTCAGGGGACAAGAAGAAGAACAGAGGTTGGGTAGTCAGATGTTTGCCCTGCCATACAAGTAAAACTTATCTCTGTTCGTAATTCTTATCTGGGGAAAAACCCCCAATTTAAATTCTTCTGTGTAGTTAAGGGAGGAGGATGTTGAAGCTGTAACTCCAATACTTTGGCCAACTGATGTGAAGAGCTGACTCACTGGAAAAGACCCTGACTCTGGGAAAGATTGAAGGCAGGAGGAGAAGGGGATGACAGTGGATGAGATGGTTGGATGGCATCACCGACTCAATGGACATGAGTTTGAGTAGGCTCCAGGAGATGGTGATGGACAGGGAGGCCTGGCGTGTTGCAGTCCATGGGGTCGCAAAGAGTTGGACACGACTGAGCGACTGAACTGATATTTTTCTCTTGAACACACAAGGTCTTGATTGCCTTTAGCTCAAAATAATCCACAAGCAAGTATGGCACATTTGGGAGGCTCCTTCTAACTTTCAGTGGTGACCTCAGTATGACTGTAGGTTCAAATGACTAGAGAAATAAATAGAAGTGATCTTGGATTACGTGGTCATATCATCATCCATTTATAATCCCTTATTTAGAGCTTTGAGTTAAAATCCACACAAGTGCTAATAATTCTTATTTTTGAAAGCTTAATGTGGCCTAATTTGTTAAATTCAACCAAGAATGCCACCAAGTGACCACAGTGACAGAACTCTGAGCTGTGACTATAACGTAAATACTTTAATAATTTACGTGACATCAATTTTTGGAATTTAGGTAGTGATTTAGGTACTACCTAGTTATGCACGAAATCTAATCATATTTATAATTTTAAAATGTATCTTTGCATAATAATTAATAAATAATACATTGATTTTAAAATATCAAAGAGTGAAAAACATAGAAAGAACTAAAATTGTTTCTAACCTCATCTAAACTAAAATTTTTCTCCAAAAATAATTCCATATTCAACTCAAAGCACCTTGCAACTCTCCTGTCCCCATTTTTGTTCAGGATTAGAGAGGTTTCTAATGAATTGCATTTTTTCCTGAATCCAATTAAGTATCTCTTTAGAGAGGGGGCTAAATATTCTTTGGGTCCTCATCAATTTATAGTATGCAGATTGTATTTCTTGCAAACTAACATTTTTTTATGACTCTACAACTCTCTCTAAATTCTCATTTTAATGTTTCTCCCCCCCTACCTTTGCTCCTTATTTAGAAAATAAACTAGCTTTCGGCGTTGTCTTAAGTTTTAAGCAATTAAGGATATTTTAGTAACAAGCACACTCTCTTTATTTGTCCTTAAAAGCCTCTCTTCTCCCTTTCCCTTCCCTTTCTTTTTCTTTCTTTTGTAAGCCTATTTGCATATGTGTTTTACAATCACATATTGGTTTATTGAAACTGAATATGAAAAACGAACCTGGCCAAGTGCTGCAAAATTTTCATCTGTAAATAAACATTGAAGCTAAGTGTAATGATGGATTTACTATGGATACCAGTATAAAAAATATTGGGTAGCACAATCAGTAATATCTGACATTAATTTGTAAAAGATGTTCAAATACTGTTCAAACAACTGGTTGTTCTAGTGACCTTCTAAGAACATAGATTATACATTGAATGTTAGCTCAGTAAAAATACTTTAGACATGGCTGAGTGTCTAATTTAACAAAGAGATGAGGCCTGAGAAATTTACAGGAACCTAGGAAAGTGAAGTATATATCTTAAGCAAGTATTTAACAAATTGAGTGAACTCATAGTGGTATTTTCTAATAAGTGTCTAAAGAGCCAAATCAGAATATTTAATTGATCTTAGAATCTCTTCTGAAATTATTAACAGAAAAGAGTGACATGTTTCTACCAGCGTAGTATCAGAGTGCTTACCCTATGCATGCATACATGGACATGCAATGTGAATATAAATATACATAAACTTCCTGAAGAATTGGATATGACTGGGTGACTGAGCACACAGACACGAACTGCAGTGTGGTGTATAAATGTATATTCCTGTCAGAGTTAATATGATAAGCAGTGTCTTTTCTTGCAACTAAAAATAAGAACAAAATAGAGGCAGAATTAAATTCTCCCTGGCAAGCTGAGATTAATAATGGGGCATTGAGAAGAACAGGAAGACATTTCCAAAAAAGCAGCATGAAGTGTAGCCAGCCTAGAATTCACTGCTGATGACAGAGCCTTTGTAATCTTCGTCCTTCATCTCCACCTGCAAAATAGACTCCTACAACCACCTTCGCCTCTGTGTTGTTCCAGCCAGCCAGAAAACTCTATGACTCCTTTTGACACAGTAGAATTTTCCTTATTCCTTCTCTACAGGGGTCACCAAATATGGCAAACAATTATGCATCTTAAGGTGAAAACAGAATATCCATGCAGAGCTGAGCATTTCTTATCTCTGGGGATTATTGATTTTGTGCAATGACTTTTGTCCTTGGTAAATCTCAATTTTCAATGTGCACTGTGCAGCTGTATACATGTAAGCCAAATCCCTGGGGCCTTTCTTCAATTAATACATATTTTATTGGGAAAGCTTGTCCTTCTCTATAAGGACTTCGCCCTAAACAAAAATGAGATTTTGAAAAAATAAATATACAAAAATGATGAGCTAATGTCAAGGTCAAACTAATTTTAGATTAGCCACACAATTAATTTTTCTTAAAATTGGAAACCAAATTTTTATTATGGGTGGTCACATAATACTCTTAAGGGCTTCCCTGGTGACTCAGATGGTAAAAGAATCTGCCTGCAGTTTGGGAGACCTGGATTCGATCCCTGGGTTGGGATGATCCCCTTGAGAAGGGAATGGCTACCCACTCCAGTATTCTTGCCTGGAGAATTCCATAGACAAGGGGAGCCTGGTGGGCTACAGTCCACGGGATCGCAAAGAGTCAGACGGAACTGAGTGACGAACATTTCACAATGCTCTAAAACAGTTCCTTGGTCTTGTTACAGTAAACCTTCTGAGTTGGGTTATTTTTTCCCATGGATACCCATCTTGAGGACCACAGGATATTTAGCAGCATCCCTAGCTTACACCCACTTGATGCGAACAGCACGCCAGCTGCCAGTTTTGATGACCAGTATCTCCAGAGAGTCAGATATCCCCTGGGGGCAAAGTTGCCCCTTGATTGAGAACCATGGTTCTGAAATATTCTGTGACCTTTCTAGCAAGTCAAAGAGAAAATGATGCATCATGATAGCTGGAAACCCCACTCATCTGATCCAGGATCCCTCACTGGACAAGATTTTTTTTTTTTTTTAAATACCAAGCCTCAGTTTCCCCTTTTGTATGACACCAAAGTGATTGTTAGATCCTCTGGGCCAATGTGTCTGCGCTTATTTCATCTGATGCTGCAGTTCAGGGGGATAACAGCCGTGTTCCTTCAGACCACTGCAGTGTCTCTCACCGGCAGGACTACCCATCTTCCTGGCACCCCTCCACTGCCAGCAGCCCAAATCGGCTCTCCTTCCTTCCACCTCTCTTTCTAAATCTGATTCTCCCGGTCAGTGAACGTAGGTCACCAATAGCTCAGTATACTGGTTAAGCTAACACTAGCTGCTCTAATAAATACACCTTCAAATCTCATTGTCTTTTTCAAATAGAAGCTTGTTTTTCATGCATATCACTGTCTACTCACACGTATATTTCTGGTTGGGCACCTGCCATATGATCCAGGGGGCCCAGATTCCTTCCATTTTGTGGTCACTCCTAATCTTCTGTAGGTTCTTGGAGTGCTTGCTTTTAAAATGATGAATGGGCAAAGAGATCATGACGGAGTACACTCATATCTCAACTTTCTCAGCTCAAAAGTGCTGTATAAAACCAAAACCCATTTTCATCCTATTTTTCAGAACTCACTCCCTGACCAAACCTAATTGTAAGTCAGGTTGGAAAATGGAGTCTAGCTGTGTAGCCATTTGATAAGGAAAACTGGTTTTGATGACAGTTTCTGCCTGACTCAAGTCTTCCTGTTCATCTGGTCAGCCTGCTTTCTTCCGGCTCTTCCTAGCTCTGGGCTAGTCTGGAAACTAGCCAGGAGGGCTCCATCAGAGCTCTTCTCCCAGATAACTCAGATCCCCTGGCTCCTAGCAGCATCTGCTGTACTTGCTCATCAATTTCTGCTGCTCTGCACTGGAGTCTTGCTTGTCACTTTGCAAAATCAAACTCATAGACATCGGTAGAGGGGAAGGGTGTCTTTCCTCAGAATGCCAGCAATCTGGGAAGATGGTGGACTCAGCATCTCTCAAAAACTCCCCCAAAGATTCTGCTGGGCCATGAAAGCTTTAAAGGAGAGTAGGGAAGTGATCTCAGTTAACCTCTGAAAGGGGGGTCACAGTTGTCACCACCCCCACCGTGTGCAGGCTGTCCACTGGTTGTGATCTTCCTCTAGACATTGTGCTGTTCACATGGTTTGTTCCTGAGATTACCAAGGGGAGGTTAAGGAAGAGGACTGGTCATCTGTTAATTACTGATTCTTTATTTCTCTTTCTTTGATCTATGGAAAAACTGACAAGTTAGGCAAGGGGTCCTGTGATTGAAAGGTCTGAAAGGTGTCCTTAGTGCTGAGAAGGGGTGCCTGGGTAGAAGTCAGTTACATTGTAGCTTTGCTAATCATGACAGGGAGAGGGGCTTCCTGCTGAGGGGGTTTCCTGCAAAGAGCTGCTTATAAAATTGGAATCATCTCCACAGTTTCCTTCTCTCTCAATGCCCTGGAGCTGCAGAACAAAGT
Organism: Muntiacus reevesi; assembly: GCF_963930625.1. Classification (NCBI taxonomy): domain Eukaryota; kingdom Metazoa; phylum Chordata; class Mammalia; order Artiodactyla; family Cervidae; genus Muntiacus; species Muntiacus reevesi. The sequence continues at coordinate 80,160,880 of NC_089258.1, read as the reverse complement.
AATAGCTGCTGGAAGTGGTGGCTTTTAGTTCATTTCATGCTCAGTGTTATCTGAGCTCCAGGTGCCAGCTGGTAACATGTATCCATTGTGGTCTGTGACTGTGAAGACTTCTATTCTTCTAACATCATTTTTACAGTGATTTCCCCCTACCTTTTGTAAAGCCCAAATCCTCCTTGCATTGGGTCTCCTGACAGATGACATCTCATCCTAGTTTACCCTCAAGCCAAAGATTATGAAAAAAAAAAAAAAACATTTTTACCCACTCTTTTCTTTATATCAAAGTCTTGTTGTAGCTCTTCCATCTTTTCTCCTCCTTCTTTTCAGAGTTAGAGGTGCCTCCCTTTTATGAGCCCATACTTTGTAAAACTGACACATCTCTCTCTCTCACACACACACACACACACACACACACACACACACACACACAGACACACAGACACACAGACACACACACACACACACACACATAGTCCCTTTACCAATAAGATTTCCTCTGCCCTGCCGCATCAGTCTCCTACATCTTTCTAGGATGATGTCCTGTTCTTCTGGCACTCCACACACATTCCTGGTTCTGTATTTTTCCATCCCACCCACCACCCTTTCAAGGAGCCAGGAAGGCATTGCAAGGATTCTTCTCTAAAAATACTCTATCCCAGAAGTGTCTTCTCCTCAACCCTGATTAGTCCCAACTTTGCTACTGATTTCCCACCTATTTAACCACCACTTAGTGTTATTTTGGGGTTCAACTATACTAAGCTTCGATGAGGTGGGGTTGAAATAAATTTCACCTTTCACGGCCCTGAGCAGAATATCATGCATGCCAATTTATAACTCACAAGTGTATCTGACATTTATTGAGCATCCACTCTCTGCTAGTCACTGGATTTGCTGCTGGGGCTACAGAGATCGCTAAATCACCTCTGATCTCTGCCTTCCTCACAGGGACAGTCTAAGAGTTTACCATGTTTTGTTTTCCAGAGTGCCCCGTTTAAACATGCTCTAGATACCTATGTTTTCCCCACAAGCTGCTGTCACTTTACCCCTTTCTCAGAAGGAGTAAACTTAACTGTTTTCTGATAAACATATTCCACAAACAAGTGAGAACATGGAAGTTCAATGAATAAGCACAGGTCAGTTCAATAATTATGAAATTTAATTCTGCATTATCTGGCCTATCCAGTGTAATATAGAATTACAGTGCATTTCAAAAAGCACAGGGATGCTGGAGCCTGATTTCTCAAAGTCAATTCTGTGGCTGTCCATGACAAGGGTTATTGTATTTTAAAGAAAAATACACACAACATCTTAGAGTCTAATTATCTAGTGGTAAATGAGATTTACTAAATGAAAGTAAACATATTTTATGCAAAATCATGTAAAAGTAAATGGAGCTAGAATACAGCTGTGAAGGATTGCATACGCTGAACAGCAAAAGGAATTGCAAATGTGATAGTATATTTTTAGTCCCTCAAATACTGAAATGGATTCAATTTGGATGGTGTTTCAGCTCTGAAAAGTCCTTTGATTAAGAAAACTGGAAATCCCCAGCCTTTGATAGGTGCTATTAGATTCTATCCTGCATACTGAAATATGTAATTTTGTCCTGATCTTTAAACTTTAAGAAAATATCATATTTAAGAGAACATCTTAATGAAGATGTAAGTACTGAGGTCTCTCTGGGTTAGTAATTTCCTGAAGTAACAAAAGTTCCAAGCATATGGTCAGGAAAAGTTGGGAGTGATTAGGGGGATTTTATATTTTTATTTGTAACAATTCACAGGGGAAAAAAAACGGGAAATCTCACAAGTAAAGAGATTAGGCAGAAATCCAATTAGGGATATAAATGACCAAGATGTTTCCTTTAGCTAATCTAATAGTAAACTCTGGTCCAAGAAATTAGGAAATAGAAAACACCTACTCTGTTAATAAAAAAAGAAAGAAAAAAAGCAACAATGATAATTTATTCTCAAGTTCTCAGGGACTTGATAAAAATTTTTGTTGGGCATAATGAACTGATCTTTCTAATCAAAATAATCTAAGGAAAAATATGAGAAACAAGGCAATCAATGATTTTTAGTTTCAACACTTTATATCTAAGATTTTAAATAATAATTTAAACTGAGTAAGACATTTTTAAAAGTAGGGTTATCCCTTATTTTTTATTCAATTAATTGGACAGTTAGAAAAGTTGGTATTTTAGAGGGCAGTTTCTGAAAGCAGAAATGCAACATTTAATTATGTGTAATTTTAAGTAGATTAGATCTTCCCAGGTGGCACTAGTGGTAAAGAACCTATCTGCCAATGCAGGAGACATGAGAGATGTGGGTTTGATCCCTGGGTCAGGAAGGTCCCCTGAAGGAGGAAATGGCATCCCACTCCAGTATTCTTGCCAGGAGAATCCCATGGGCAGAGGAGCCTGGAAGGCTCTGGTCCATAGGGTTGCAAAGAGTCAAACATGACTGAAGTGACGTAGCATGCATAATGTGGATAACTATATTTATATAAATATATATACAGATATGTATGTGCCAAGAGTCGCCATGCTACTGAGGAATAAGGATAATTTTATGCTAGTATAATTTGCTGTACCTCTATGTCTGCACTCTCCTTGCCTCACAAAGCCTAGAATATTCCATGGTGCTCTGAAATTGTCAAAGTTTCTGTACAACTTTTATTGTTATAACCCTTGAACATCAGTTTCACTTTACCTTCCCAGGTCACGTGTTTCCAAGAATTAGCATAGCTTCCTTCATGACTTTTGTTGTTCTTCATTTCCTTCTTGAACGTCTTGCTAATGCCAGTTTGTCATTTTCAGCCAGTCTTTTCTACCTCATCTATTTTATTGAATTTTATTAAAGTATACTTGATTTACAATCAAGTTATGTTAATTTCTTCTATACAGAAAAGTGACTCAAGTATATGTATATATATTCTTTTTCATATTCTGTTCCATTATGGTTTATCATAGGATATGAAATATAGTTCTCTGTGTTATACTAGGTTATTTTTAAAAAAATTTTTCAAATTATGGAAGTATGATAACACATTTACAGGAGACTTGAAAAATACAGAACAAAGTTACATGTAGTTCCACTATATATTACTTATTTTTTAAGTACATAAATTAAGGTTTTAGTTGGAGTTTCAATATCGAACTGTCAAAAATTAATAGAATGACTAGACAGAGAAGTAGAAAGATGTAGTAGACCTGAAAAACCCTATGAACCAATTACACATAAGATTTGTACATTTTCACACAACAGCAGGATACAAATTCTATTCAAGTTCTCATAGACTGTGAACCAGGAGACACTGGAAATTATCCAGAGACATAAAAGAAGATGCAAAAATTTCATGGTCTGAAGGTATTGATATCATACAGAGTCTGTTCTATTATCATTGTGGAATTATGTTAGAAATCAATATCAAAAGATATGTGAAAATACCCACATATTTTGAAGTTCAGTGTAACATTTACCAAGAGAGATATTTGACTTAGCCATTGAAAGCCTCCATAAAGTTAAAAGATTGAAGAAACATAGAGGGTGACTGCAGAGAAGAAAGCATTACATGAGAAATTAATATCAAGGATACATTAAAAACCCTATGTACTTGGAAATTAAATACCTACTTTTAAATGATGGGTATATCTAAGAAGTCATAACAAGGGAAACTAGAAAATATTTGTACCTGAATAAAAATGAAAAAAAAAATTTATCAGAATTTGTTCATGTACCTGAAATTAAATTATATTTGTTCAGGTATATGAACAAATTCTGGTAAATTCTCATGTACCTGAAGCTACTTAATGCAACTAAATACAATGTCTAATCCTGAATAAGGTATGAAAACAGATAATGGACACTAGCATAAAATTTTGTGAAATTTGAACAAAATCTGTACTTTAGTTAATAATATTGTATCATATATTAATTTCTTGTTTTTTTTAACAACATAGTATTTATATTCTCAGGATTGAATTAGAAGTTTCAAGTCTCATTCAAATTAAAAAAAATCACTAAGATTAATAACCTTTCTATACTTTTAGCAATAATACTGGATGCCAGAATAAATGGAACTGTATCAAAACCTAGCATTCTATTCATACTTAGTCAAACAATTGGGGCCAAACTGTCATAAATATTTTAGCTAGGCCAAAATTTATGTTTTCTAAAATATATAAGTATACATACATACCCATTATACCTACATAATATACTTGTGTGTATACAAGACCATTTCTACTATACTTGATTAATGCTTGAGAAAGAAAAACAAACAAAAAAGAGACAGAGAAATTGGAAAAGATAAACTTAAGTAAAATGGGAGCACTGAATATGAAATAGAAAAGTGAAACAAACTAGATAAAAGATCATAATGTCCAGTTGTCTTTAAACATGGCTGCTTATTAGAATCATATTTGGAGCTTTGGAGAAAAAAGCAATACCTGGACATTTGTATTTTTCAAAAAACTTTAAGATAATTCTAATGTGCATCTGGATCTTAAAAAGTGATTACAGGTTTTTCTATTAAATAGTAGCTTTAGTGATATAAAATTCTATTATTTTCTGTTGACCAGTCATGATACAATGGTATTAAATGAATATCAGTTACATAATCACAATAGTAAAATATGTTTACCATTTCTCCCAATCAATAGCTAGACAAAAAAATAAAAGATAATTGCAATTGCTAGCCATAATGGAAACATGATTAATCCAACAATATAAAATAATTACATGCAATTTGGAGGGTTAACTAGAGTGATGTGGTAAGTGGAAGTGGATCCATGCACATGTTTTCATCCACCCAGCCAGTCTATGTCTTTTGTTTGGTGCATTTAATCCATTTACATTTAAGGTAATTATTGATGAGAAGGAAATGGCAACCCACTCCAGTACTCTTGCCTGGAAAATTCCATGGACAGAGGAGCCTGGTGGGCTACAGTCCATGGGGTCGCAAAGAGTCGGACACGACTGAGCGACTTCACTTCTCTGTGATCCTATTGCCATTTTCTTAATTGTTTTGGGTCTCTTTATTGTAGGTTTTTCTCTCTGTTGTGTTCCCTGTCTAGAAAAGTTCCTTTAGCATTTGTTGTGAAGCTGGTTTGGAGGTGCTGAATTCTCTTAACTTTTGCTGTTCTGGAAAGCTTTTGATTTCTCCATCAAATCTGAACCAGAGTCTTGCTGGGTAGAGTATTCTTGGTTGTAGTTTCTTCCCTTTCATCACATTAAATGTATCATGGGATTCCCTTCTGGCTTGTACAGTTTCTGTTGGGAAATCAGCTAATAACGTTATGGGAGTTCCCTTGAATGTTATTTGTCATTTTCCTGTTACTTTTAATATTTTATCTTTGTCTTTAATGTTTGTCATTTTGATTGCTATGTGTCTCAGTGTGTTCCTCCGTGGGCTTATCCTTCCTGAGACTCTCTGCACTTCCTGGACTTGGTTGACTATTTCCTATGTTAGGGAATTTTTCAGCTATTATATCTTCAAATATTGTCTCAGATCCTCTCTCTCTCTCTTTTTCTAAGACCCCTATAATGCGAATGTTGGTGCATTTAATGTTGTCCTAGAGGTCTCTTAGGCTGTCTTCTTTTTTTTTTTTTTCATTATTTTTTCTATATTCTGTTTTGCAGCAGTGATTTCCACCATTTTGTCTTCCAGGTCTCTTATCTGTTCTTCTGCCTCAGTTACTCTGCTGTTGATTCCTTCTAGTGTATTATTCATCTCTGTTTGTTTGTTCTTTAGTTCTTCTAGGTCTTTGATAAATATTTCTTGCATCTTCTCCATTCTTTTTCTGAGATCCTGGATCATCTTCACTATCATTATTCTGAATTCTTTTTCTGGATGGCTGCCTATCTCCACTTCATTTGGTTGTTTTTATGGGGTTTTATCTTGTCCCTTCATCTGGGACATAACCCTCTGCATTTTCATTTTGATTAACTTCTGTGAGCGGTTTTCATTCTGGCAGCTGCTGGATTGTAGTTCTTTTTACTTCTCTATACTGTAGGTTCTTCTTCTTCATTTATTTTATTTATAGTGGTCTGTATTTGTTAATCCTAGACTCCTAATTTATCCCTCCCCCCTTCCCCCAAGCAACCACAAGTTTGTTTTCTATGTCTGTTAATCTCTTTCTGTTTTGTAAGTAAGTTCATTTGTAACCTATTTTAGATTCCACATATAAGTGATATTGTATGGTATTTGTTTTTCTCTTTCTGACTTATTTCATTTAGTATGATCATCTCTAAGTCCATCCACGTTGCTGCAAATGGCAAAGTTTCATTCTTCCTAATAGACCAAACAATCTTGGCTTATGGAATTCCTATTTTGTAAATAACACCAGGGAAAGTATGAGATGCTTTCCAGCTAGACTTTGCTTCCTCATGAAAACAGATAGTTCAGAGAACACTAGTACTGGCTGAAATGGTTAATATTAGTACTACTATTACTGCTATACCACTACTAAATAGCTAGCATTTGCTTAGCATCCTGTTATTTAGGAATTTTTTCCTTTCAAGTAACAGAATAGTCAAGTACAGTGGCTTAACAATAAGGATATTTTATTGGCTCACATTCTACAGTGTCAACAGGAAAGTGGTTTCAGGGTTTGTTAATATTGGGTTGGCTAAGAGGATCATTCAGATTTTTCCATAAGATGTTAAGGAAAACCAGAATGAACTTTTTGGCCAATTCAGTACAACAACTCAGAGACTTCAGGTTCCTTGAGTTAGCTTCTCTGTAACTCTCTTGACTTTCCCCTCATTGTACAAGCTCTGTGTGCATGGAAGTCACAGCTTATAAAACAATGTACATGGAAGACAAGAGGGGCTACTCTTTTTCCTCCTGACACTCTTTTATCTAAGAGGAAAAGCCAAGAAACCCCCAGAGTTTTGTTAACTGAGTCTTCGGCCCCCTCCTAAACATATTGTTAAAAGAGTTCCCCTTCTGGGTGTAAAGGATGGGCACCCCTTCTCTAAGCACACTGATGTAACATCCAGAAATTTTTTAGCAAGAGGGATGGTTCAGGGGTAGGGAATCAGCATCACCTGCACAAACTTCTTCTATGGGCCAAGCATGCTGATAAGCATTTAATTTTTTACTCCTGTCTACAGTCTAGTTAAGTCTGTGTTCTCAGCCACATTTGCGGAAACTGAGACATCAGGAGACTACACAATTCACCCAGGATCACAAAGCTCATGAGTAACAGATCAGAAGATCATTCATTCATCAGGCTTTTATTAGACACCTTCTGTGTGCAGTGAGAACACGAAGACAGATCAAGGACAATCGCTGTTCTCTCCGGGGCAGCAAGATAAGAATGGTCCTGTGGATGGTAAGGGCAGTATCAAGTCCATCACTGGCCCCAGAAACAGTGTCGTTAACTCTGCATGAGGGGATCTGGAGCAGATTCCCAGGAAACCTGACCCCAGTGGGGTAGATCAACTAAAGCCCATGCAGGCATGGTACACCAAGTCAAGGAACAGCATTGGAAAAGTCAAGAAACATGGTTGCTCACCTTGGGAAAGAATGTTGCTTTTCTGTTTGTCAAGATTTCCAATGTTAATTGGAACTTGTGGGCCTCATGGAATTAGAGCAGACAGAATGATCCTAAACTGAGCTAGGAACGTGCTCTCACACCTTTGGTGAAAGGACTGCTCCCAAACACATTAAACCTTTCTCATGTTCACATCTAAAAGAAGGCAAAGAGAGGGAACATTTCTTTCCTAGATAGACTCTTTAGGCAGCTCCAGTATATTTTCAGATAGCAAAATAATTAGTTGTAAACTCCAAATGGCACACAATTTCATCATGTCTTCTATGGAGTAGAATGTCCTTGAAGAGGAAATTCTGACTTCTCCCCAGCTGATTTAAGAGGGCCTGAGGAGGGAGTGTGGTTAGGGCTTTGGAGAAAAGCGAAGGGAAAGATCAAGATTAATTTAAGAAAACCAAGAACACAATTTCAACTGAGACAATTTCAAGAGCATTAAATAAACCTTCTTCAGAAGGTTTTTAAAAGACTATTGTATTTCACCTGAAGTAACACCCCTCAGTAATGAAAATCATTTATTAAAGCATGAATGACTACAAGGAACAATCACATTTCCCCTCTTACCTTTATGTTCTACAGAATGTTCTGTGTGATAACCTTTGCTTTTCTGTACTGGAGTTAATGACTTCTGAATCACTGCCCTATCACTCTGTTTCCCCTTGCCAGCCCTTCCTACCATTTTCTTGTCCCAGCCCATCCTGTAGACGGATCAAAAGTATCTAGTGTGTATCGGTCTGCAACCTTGCTTGGAGAATTTATATTTAAGCATGAACAATTTTTTAAAACTTTTTTATTTATTTGGCTGGGTTTTTTTTTTTTTGTTTGTTTGTTTTTTTTTTTTTAGTTGCAAGATATTTAGTTGCTGGATATTGGGTCTAGCTCCTTGACCAGAGATTGAACCTGGGCCTCCTGCGTTAGGAGCATGAAGTCTTAACCATTGGACTACCAGGGAAGTCCCAGCATGAAGAATTTTAAGAATCCAAGGAGAATTTGGTGATCAGGGATTAGAATTCTGGCAGGCACCTTATATTATAATCAACAAAATATAACCCAGCTGTTAATTCATTGATAAACCAACTTTATTTTCCATTGTTATTTTTGTGTGTATGTGTGTTTGGGAAAACGGATTTGGAGCTGGCTGATGAAAATCAACCCCCTCCATCTTTCCTAAGCACTCCATTGTTACTGAGATGACTGCTTAGCCAAGGGGATCTGAAGCCATCACCAAATCAGCACACAACTGATTTCCCACAGCAAATCATCATACACTTTATAGATGTAGGTGAAGTTGGTGTGCTTTAAATCCAACTAGAAATAGCTGGTAATGAAGGGTAGTTTAGAGCTAACGCAGGGAGTGGAAAAGAATGTATGAGCTGTAGTTTCAGCATATCCAAACCTCATAAAGATACAAATGATTTAAGAGAACATTCATAATTTAATAGCAATAGAGTTGAGAATCCTGAGAAAATAAATTGTATTTCCTTCATTGAAATGACAATGATGTATATTCACATTTCTTTTTTGTTCAGCACCGAACCCATCAATAAAAATATGTCACTGTGAGTTGTGGGCAGGTGGTACTAGTTTATCCCATCTATTATATGGGTTGAATAAGAGTAATATATCCTATTGCAAATGGTAGTTTAATAATCATACTCTTCAATGATAGGTGTTGTAATCTTTCCTAATAAATGTGGGAAACACCATGAGCCTTGATTTTAAGGAGTCTCATCTCAGGGGTTCTGGTACAATTGACCTTGGCCTAACTTGTTCAAAGAGCTGTGGTGGCAAAGCTTTTGGCACCCTATTGCTTATACCGTATGTCCCAGCAGAACTTAATTCACCCTAAATTAATTAGAGTTTGGGGTTAACTGTGCAGTAATGATGGATATTCACTGGAAAGACTATTTGTTCTGGTCTCTTCTGTTCTACCTGTGCAACAATCAACCAACACTCAGGTAGTTTCCTGAGATGGCATATTATCCTTCCTAACATGTAGGCTCTATAGAAGACCAGATATAAAAAACTTCTTTACTGTCTCATGGACTTCTGATTTCATCATGCAAAAAGACCTAAGGTAAGAAATATTTAGAGACCAAAATAGTAGAATAGTGAAATGCCAAATGCCGGCAGCATAGAACTGTTAGAATTCAGACAAAGGGGACATTCATGTAGGCTGAAAGAGCTTCTTGAAGAAGAGGGTATTGAATTGTACTTAGCACTACTAAGTGATGAGGAATTGGAGTAGGGAGGATGTGGAAACTTGGGGAAGAAAAGGATGAAAGGGATTAGAAATAGGGCAGGAGAAGTCAGGTCCTGTTTGGAACTGAGCAAAGCCTCTGAGTTCCAGCTCCAGAGTCTGAGCCCCGGTAGCAGAGGCTCAGTGCCTCTGAGTGCCTGTGGTCTTACTCCTCTCTGGGGCTGTGGTCTTGAGTTCTCTTCCTTCTGTTACAGAAGATCTGCATCCTCAGTTGCAAGTTCACTGGGCTCTGGATTCATCCATCTCTCATCCATTCTGAAATAATCATTCCTCTGCTATACCCTCCTATCCATTCATAATGAATGATTCCTGCTCTACTGAATTCTTCCTCTAGATATGCGCACAATAGCGACCTCAGAGAAACCTGCAGATCACCATCCCCCCCCAAAAAAAAACTACTACTGCCTTCTGTGTTCCCTTCCACAGAAACATTTACTGAGCTAATATCAGCATCATTTGTTTTTTCTCTTACCCCACCCCCGCACCCCACCTCCTCAGCTGGCTTCAATAGACCAGTCCTCTGAAGCTGCTTTTGTGTAGGTCATGGGTGACCTCTGTCTGTATTGCCAGCCCCAGTGGTCACTTGCTGTCCTGACCTTTGGTAGCCTTTCTGTGGATTTGGACCCAGCTATGTGCACCTGTCTTCCTGACACACCTTGTCCCCCTGGCTTCCGTGACATCGTACACTTGCTTGTTTTTCTGCTCCTCTGGCTTCCACATCCAGTTTCCTTTGCTGTCTTTGTCCCCTTTCATGCTCTTCCTTTAGATGACTCCACTGCAAGTTACAGGTCCTCTCTTCTTTGTCCCTCCTCTGAGGTGGTCTCATCAAAGCTCGTGGCTTTAAATTTGTATGCTGTCTACATCTGGCCTGACACCCATCTTGAGTTCCAGGTTCATGGCCTGCCCTTATTTACAAAGAAGCCCTTGAAAGTTAGCATAAGTCAGAACTCTTGACAGAACGTCTCTTCTCCTCTCATCCCTTGTCTTCGTGTAGAATTCTGCCAACTGCTTGCATTCTACAGCCAAAAGCCTAGAAGTCATTCCTTATCACTCACTTTCTTTCACACCCATGAGCAATCCTAAACAGTTCTTTTTTCTTCTGTCTCCAAAGCATATCTGAAATCCACCCACTTCTCTCCATTTTCACAGCCATCACCCTACTACAAGCCACCATTAGCCCTCCCCTCAGCTACTACAGTAGCTTCCTGACTGGTTTCTCTGGGACTGTTCATATCTCTCCACAGAGGATTCTTTACTCGCTTGTGATCTTCTAAAATGTCAAATAGATCACACCCCTCTCCCACTTAAAATGCTCCAGGTGAGCTGGCAACTGCACTTGGAACAAAAGGCGAGCCCCAATCATGTCCCGCGTGACCCAGACCAGCATCCAACTCCCCCAGCTCTCCCCTTGCTAGTCTTGCTCCGAGGCCATCTTCCTGGGTGTTCAGCAGCCCAAGCTCATGCCATAGAATTGGCCGCTGGATATTCCAGACACATGACTGCCTCCTCCTCATCATGGAGGATCCACTCATAAGTTATCACCTCACCAAGACCTTCCCAGGTGACTGATATTTTTTGTTTGCTTTTTATGCCAGGTCCTTGTTGGTTGTCTATTTTAAATATAGCAGTATGTACATGTCCATCCTAAGCTTCTAATTTATCCTTCCCTCGCCCTTCTCCCCTGGTAACCATTAATTCATTCTCTATGAGTCTGGATCTGTTTTGTAAATAAGTTCATTTGTATCTTTTTTTTTAATATTCCACATATAAGTAATATCACATGATATTTGTCTTTGTCTGACTTAATTCACTTAGTTTGATAATCTCCAGTTTCATCCACATTGCTGCAAATAACATTATTTCATTCTTTTTAATGGCTGAGTATATATGTACTACATCTTCTTTATCCATTTACCATATGACTGATTTTTTTAATGAGTCCTCTTCTTATTTCAGTTTCCCAATTAACTAGTTGCTACCTCTTCTATCACTTAAAAAATTCTTCAGAGAATGAGTTAAGCAAGAAGGAGGAAGAAGATTGCCAGTGACATATACAGAAAAGAGGAAATAAGTCTACAATTTGCTTTGGTTTAATTAATGTACAGTGTTTATAAGTAAATATTATTAGAGACTTTGAGACACCATCAGATTGAGAGCCTCTCATCTTGGAATTAACCTTTTGGGGGAAAGAAAATTGTGCACAGATGTCTCATTTTCTGATTTCATCAATAAAATAGTTTGAAGCTCTCTGCTTAAACCACATCACTAGTTGGAAACAAAATACAAAACAAGTGAGGCATCGTAGTACCTTTTTCAAGGGGTCAGATGATGTCCGCTTCAATCTGCTGGATTCTCCACAGTTATGGAGTAAGCTTGTTGTAACACTGGGAAGTTCCTGATGCTACAAATTAGGTAAGATGAAAAAAAATAGCTGTAACATCACAAAGTGTTCATCAAAAATTTAATAACTGGGCTCACAGTTTCATGTTAATGTTTAATGGTCCATCTGGTGAGCCCAGAAAGCCTCAAGAGCTTTAAATGTCTGTGGCAGAGACTCTAGGTACAGTTTTGCTTAGTGGTCAAGTAAGTTCTTGCACGGTTTGTGGACTGATGAAGGGAGATTGTCTGCATTGAGCAAAGTTGTCCCTAGAGCTGAGAGTCATTCTTGACAGTCAGACTAAGTGTGCTCAAGCTCTGGGAGTTGGCGATGGGCAGGGAAGCCTGGCGCGCTGCAGTCCTCAGGGTCGCAAAGAGTCAGACACGACTGGACGACTGAGCTGAACTGAACACGGCCCGTGATTAGTGCCGGTGTGTGCCTGCCAGGACTATGCTGGAGTGCGGTCTGGGTGGTATAGCCAGTCACTTGAAAGACACCTGCCTCCACATTCTGAATCAGCAGAGAGAGCTGTCGTTTGTTCTCACTTGGAGAAACTTAGGATGAAGGAGAAAAGACGGACGAGACATAAAGGAAACAAACTGCCCAAGGATGGCACTAAATCCACTTTCTAGTGTATCCAAAACACACTAGTCATGGTTGCAGAGTTGCTAAGAGATTTCCAGCAAGCAAAGCAGGGGCTACAAATTCAAGGAGAAGAAAAAGTAGGATACAAGTTTCCCCCCCCCCCACCAACTTGGTTTTGAGTCTTGTTTTTTTCTGTTCCAATGAATAAAGTTAGAAGAGATATATTTTCTGTTCCTCTAAGATAGGAAGTTGAGGACATACAGCCAGTCCTCTCAAGGCTGTTTTCCTAATTCTATCTTCTGAATTTGTTTTCTTCTTCCACTTCAATTTTTCAATTTTGCTAAATCATGAGAA